>NW_024740094.1:1126751-1203274 GCF_018991925.1 Homarus americanus
TTATCGACTTTGGGGAAGTAGGATTATCGACTTTTCGGAAATATTACCTAATTTATTGGAAGTAGATTATCATAGAAAACGCAAATTTGTATCACAAAAAATGGGAAATATCATTTCTGGGAAAGTTAATATCTACTTATCATAGAAAAACGGAAATTTATCACAGAAAATGGGAAATATCTACTTTCCGAAAAGTTGGTTATCTACTTTCCGAAAGTAGATTATCTACTTTTCGGAAAAAAGAGATTATCGACTTTTCGGGAGGTAGATTATCGACTTTTTGCAAAATATTACCTACTTTTAATTGTAGATTATCATAGAAAACGGGAAATTTGTATCACAGAAATGGGAAATATTCACTTTCCGCGAAAGTTGGAGTTATTCACTTTCCCGAAAGTGCTAGATTATCTATTTTTCGAAAAAGTAGATTATCGACTTTTCGGGAGGTAGATTATCGACTTTTTGGCAAAATATTACCTAATTTTAATTGGTAGATTATCATAGAAACGGGAAATGGTATCACAGAAAAATGGAAATATCTACTTTCCGCTGAAAGTTGATATTCATTTTCCGAAAAGTAGATTATTCGATTTTCGGAAAAGTAGATTATCGACTTTCGGGGAGGTAGATTATCGACTTTTGCAAAATATTACCTACTTTTTAATTAGTAGATTATCATAGAAAACGGGAAATTTGTATCACAGAAATGGGAACATCTACTTTCCGGAAAGTTGGTTACTTCATTTTCCCGAAATGGAAATATCTACTTTCCGGAAAGTGGTTATCTACTTTCCTGAAAATTAGATTATCTACTTGATTCTGACTTTGAAATATTTCAAAGATATCAATGATACAGAAAATGATATGATAAGTAGATAACCAACTTCCCAGAAAGTAGAAATATTTCACATTTTCTGTGATACAAATTTCCCGTTTTCTATATTAATCGATAATATACTTTCATTTAAAGTCGATAATCTACTTCCCGAAAAGATATCTATTTCGAAGTAGATTATCTACTTTTCGGAAAAGTAGATAACCAACTTTCCCGGAAAGTAGATATTCCATTTTCTATGATACAAATTTCCGTTTCTATGATAATCTACTGAAAATTAGGTAATATTTCCCAAGTCGATAATCTACTTCCCGAAAGTCGATTATCTACTTCCAGTAGATAATTCTTACTTTTCGGAAAGTAGATAACCAACTTTCCCGAAAGTAGATATTTTACTTTCGATACAAATTTCCCGTTTTATGATAATCTACTGGAAAATTAGTAATATTTCCAAAAGTCGATAATCTACTTCCTCGAAAAGTGCTTATCTACTTTCCTGAGTAGATTATCTACTTTCGGAAAGTAGATAACCAACTTTCGGAAAGTAGATATTTCCCATTTTATGATACAAATTTCCGTTTCTATGATAATCTACTGGGAAAATTAGGTATATTTCCCAAAAGTCGATAATCTACTTCCTCGAAAAGCTATTCACTTTCCCGAAAGTAGATTATCTACTTTTCGAAAAGTAGATAACCAACTTTCCGGAAAGTAGATATTTCCATTTTCTATGATACAAATTTCCGTTTCTATGATAAGTAGATAACCAACTTTCCCAGAAAGTAGAAATATTTCACATTTTCTGTGATAAATTTCCGTTTTCTATGATAATCTACTTCGGAAAATTAGGTAATATTCTCCAAAAGTCGATAATCTACTCTCGAAAAGTTATTCACTTTCCGAAAGTAGATTATCTACTTTTCGAAAGTAGATAACCAACTTTCCGGAAAGTAGATATTTCCCATTTTCTATGATACAAATTTCCCGTTTCTATGATAATCTACTTTGAAATTAGGTAATATTTCAAAAGTCGATAATCTACTTCCCAGAGTCGTTATCTCATTTTCCTGAAAAGTAGATTATCTACTTTTCGAAAGTAGATAACCAACTTTCCCGGAAAGTAGATATTTCCATTTCTATGATACAAATTTCCGTTTCTATGATAATCTACTTCGAAAATTAGGTAATATTTCCCAGAACGATAATCTAATTCCCTGAAACTGATTATCTACTTTCCTGAAAGTAGATACTCTGGAAAGTAGATAAATCAACTTTCCGGAAAGTAGATATTTCCTCATTTCTATGATACAAATTTCCTGTTTTCTATGATAATTTACTGAAAATTAGGTATTTCCCAAAAGTCGATAATCTACTTTCCCAAAAAGTAGATAATCTACTTTTCGAAAAGTAGATAACCAACTTCCCGGAAAGTAGATATTTCCCATTTTCTATGATACAAATTTCCGTTTTCTATGATAAGTAGATAACCAACTTTCCAGTAGAAATATTTCACATTTTCTGTGATACAAATTTCCCGTTTTCAGATAATCTACTGGAAAATTAGGTAATATTTCCCAGTCGATAATTCATCTCCTGAAAAGTTATTCATTTCCTGAAAAGTAGATTATCTACTTTTCGGAAAGTAGATAACCAACTTTCCCGGAAAGTAGATATTCCATTTTCTATGATACAAATTTCCTGTTTATGATAATCTACTTTGGAAAATATGTTAATATTTCCCCAAAGTCGATAATCTGCTTCCACGAAAAGTCGATAATCTACTTTTCGGGAAAGTAGATAATCTACTTTTCGGGAAAGTAGATAACCAACTTTCCCGGAAAGTAGATATTTCCCATTTTCTATGATACAAATTTCCCGTTTTCTATGATAAGTAGATAACCAACTTTCCCAGAAAGTAGAAATATTTCACATTTTCTGTGATACAAATTTCCCGTTTTCTATGATAATCTACTTCGGAAAATTAGGTAATATTTCCCCAAAAGTCGATAATCTACTTCCCCGAAAAGTCGCTTATCTACTTTCCTGAAAAGTAGATTATCTACTTTTCGGGAAAGTAGATAACCAACTTTCCCGGAAAGTAGATATTTCCCATTTTCTATGATACAAATTTCCCGTTTTCTATGATAAGTAGATAACCAACTTTCCCAGAAAGTAGAAATATTTCACATTTTCTGTGATACAAATTTCCCGTTTTCTATGATAATCTACTTCGGAAAATTAGGTAATATTTCCCAAAAAGTCGATAATCTACTTCCCAAAAATCGATAATCTACTTTCCTGAAAAGTAGATAATCTACTTTTCGGAAAAGTAGATAACCAACTTTCCCGGAAAGTAGATATTTCCCATTTTCTATGATACAAATTTCCCGTTTTCTATGATAATCTACTTTGGAAAATTAGGTAATATTTCCCCAAAGTCGATAATCTACTTCCACGAAAAGTCGCTTATCTACTTTCCTGAAAAGTAGATTATCTACTTTTCGGAAAGTAGATAACCAACTTTCCCGGAAAGTAGATATTTCCCATTTTCTATGATACAAATTTCCCGTTTTCTATGATAATCTACTTTGGAAAATTGGTAATATTTCCCAAAGTCGATAATCTACTTCCCCGAAAGTCGCTTATCTACTTTCCTGAAAAGTAGATAATCTACTTTTCGGGAAAGTAGATAACCAACTTTCCCGGAAAGTAGATATTTCCCATTTTCTATGATACAAATTTCCCGTTTTCTATGATAATCTACTTCGGAAAATTAGGTAATATTTCCCCAAAAGTCGATAATCTACTTCCCCGAAAAGTCGCTATCTACTTTCCTGAAAAGTAGATTATCTACTTTTCGGGAAAGTAGATAACCAACTTTCCCGGAAAGTAGATATTTCCCATTTTCTATGATACAAATTTCCCGTTTTCTATGATAAGTAGATAACCAACTTTCCCAGAAAGTAGAAATATTTCACATTTTCTGTGATACAAATTTCCCGTTTTCTATGATAATCTTTGAAATTTTTTTAATATTTCCCTTGTCCATGTAATTTTGCCAGGTTATTCAAAATGAAATGCTTTAAAGTTGCTCATCATCCAGTAAAGGAACTTCCTATATTGCATGATAAGTTTGCTGTCTAGTGCAAGATTATAAAAAGTTTTCTTGAATTATCATATACATTACTCAGGTACTCTAAGAGAAGGTATACAAATGAAATGCTAAAGCTGTGAAACACATTTATTTGTGCCTTTTATAGCTGGTTATTAAACCAAAATGTATCATAACACATTCTGAATAAATATGACTGCACAGATCAGCTCGGCTTCGACTGATTGTCTCCTGTAGTGTTCATTAATTACAAAAATTTCAAATCTCTAATTTTATAACAAAAAATATTTCATCCTGAATTAGGTATGTACTATGTAAAAATACATGGAATGATTTTTATATTATAATTGTAAGATGAAGCACCATTTACTCAAAGTATTCTCATAACCTTGGATTTGTCATAAATGCACTGCCGAGACAAATACGGTAATAATAAAAAATGGTTAATGAAATCCTTGAATGTATTTTAGAACAAATACAAATCAAGAAGACAACAATAACATATAACATGGATATATACACTATTATTACACTTTTTACATTTTAACTACCTATACAAAAAATACAAATGTCTGGTTATGGTGAACCTAATGAGGTAGTTCAGATGAGTCATAAATTGTCCTTTCAAAAACCTTGATGGCCAGAGTTACTGCTAGGAAGCTTCTCAACACCTGAGGTTTACTAGTGTGATCTAACTGGCAGTTAGATGTAATCATCATAAAATTTTTATTATCTTATCTTAGTCCAAGTAAAAAAAAAGTTGAAAAATTCTGCATTAATACATGTAAAAAAAAACTTGGCATTCTGACCACTCGCCAAATTGGGTGTGGCATCCTAAAGTTTATAATTGATGTAGATCAGTCAGTTATATGCAGGGCCGTCCCTAGGCGGGTGCGGGATCCCAGAAAATATATATATACTGTATATGGAGTCAGAGGAACCCACCCCCACCAACCCCCATGGGACTGTCGCTATGAATGGTAAGGTCACGGTTGCGATGGTGGCGTAAGCCGTCAGGTCAGATTAACCAGTCAACAGGTAATGTGTCTGAGGTCACTGGGTCTAGTGTTGGGCCCTGCGGGGCCCCGGGCGGTAGCCCGTTTGCCCCCCCCCCCCCTAAAGGACGGGCCTGGTTATATGGCAGCAAAGGAAGCACAGGGCCAAAGAGACAACTTTACTCCTGACATCAGGAGTGAAGTTGTCTCTGGCCCTGTGCTTCCTTTGCTGCCATATAACCATTTGTCCAAATGAGTAATACAGTATTTGTAGATCAGTCACTTAATCTTGCTAATGACCTTGAAAGTTATTAGCAAGACTGTACATAACTTTTTAATCTTGTATCCTCAGTTAACATGTTGCAAATAATAAATGCTTCATGTTTAAGTTGTGGTCAGAAAGTTTGCTTTGTTTAAGTTGGCCCCTTCCAAATATACATGACCGCAATTTTTTATTTAATTTTTTTGTTGGGTAAAATGCGAAAACTCCACCCGATATAATCTTTTCTAGACATTAATTTAAAAAGGAACTTCAAGATGTCACAACATACATGTGCCATTTAGTAAAAATGCAGAGGACAGTTTTTAGTTTTTCAACAGATAAATTACTTAAGAACAAGACTAGATCATAATAAAATTGCCAGATGATGAACTTAAAGTTCACACAGTCCAATAATGGGAACACAAAACTCTTTATGACCTTCCCATATCAGTCTCCAGTAATTTTTCTTGGACAAATGGAGAGTAAAGTTATTCTCACTAACAGCTACTATAACAATTTGGCCAGAAATATCTACTTTCTCTTCCCAAACTTGTCCTGAACTTAAAAAAAATAAGCTAATGTATTTACTTGTCTTAGGAGAACAATAACCTCTCCTCATGAATAAGAGCTTGTCATTTGTACACAGTACAAGGTCAGATGCTATACATTTTACTTACATAGATACTTAGCTCTGAAACTGGTATACAAAGCCTATGAACAGTATAGCTGGGACAATGAATATTTTACATGATTTCAAAGCTAACAAATCTTGTGATATGCTCAGGAGTGAATTGTTAGAGATAAGTATGCAACGAGTCATCAGTCTCGAGTGCTCAAATGCATCCTCAATAATAATCTTAAGAATACTGGTATCAGTGTGGTATTATTCCAGTACATCAGCAATGAAAACTTATACTTAGGGCTTAGTTGTGTAGGAATGTCTTATTTTGGTATAATTAGTATCAGGTGCTACTTCAGTGATTGACTTTCATGGGAGATACTAACAAATACACAGTAAGTTCTGTATGTGCATTACTCCTATTTATAATTTTGCTACAATATTACTGCCGAATTGGGGAAACAAGACTAGATTTTAAATGCATTTGAATCGTTACAACACTTGAAAATTGAAACACAAAAATATTATCAAAAGCAACACAGCATTTGAGTAGCATTCAAAATAAGGAGTACAGTACTGACAGTATATTAAGATTTTGAACAAAATGGCAAGGCAAATTTTATGGCAAAAAGTACCCTTTCTTTTAGATTAGGAAATTAATTTTAACTGATTTTTTACACTGATCATTACAGAAAAAAATCAACAGCAAAAAAATACATCTTCTAGTAAACTGTAATGTTAAAATTCTTTACCTTTAGAAACTTTTACAGGTATGACCATCATTTATTGGCTCGAATGAACAGTTTTTTGGTCGATGGTGACAAATGAAGGCCAGTAAATGACATACTGCAATCTGAATTGACAGATATAAAACATGAACTGACAAATAAGGCATCAAATGACATCGGAGACATATTTTGAGTTCAAGCATTCACTGTGTTGAGTGTCAGTGTACGCTCAAACTCAAAGTATGTCTCCTGTCATTTGTTGCTATATTTGTTCGTTCATGTTTTACAACTGTCAATTCTGATTGCAAAATGTTATCATCACCAACTGAAAAATTATCCATTTGGGCTGAAAAATGCTGTACAATAGTGTTACATCTAGATTTTATTCATAATCTTGAGACAGGTTTTTTTTTATTATGAAAACATCATTGAGGTAATCATTGAGAGAACATTAAATTTTGTGAACTGTGAACATCAACCTTAAAAATAATTTGTCGATAAAACTTGTATTAATTTAGTGTAAATTTGAACTCACTGAAGGAATGCATAAAATTAGTTTCAGGATTAATTCTCTGTGATCAACAGGTACAATGTGAACCATTATTGAGGTATGCAATTCAGTCAAGATTTACTCACACATGCTGTAATGTGCTCTAACCTGAGTCCTCTCTGTCACAATCGTGTTAGTTTCTTACACATACTGTATGTGATATTTGGTTTCCTTTAAGCATGAGAACCCGAGTCCATTGCTTATTAGCATTATCTCTATTTATTGCTTAAACATATGTTTATCTGCTGTTTGGGAATATTTTACATTTATCAGCCACCAATATTCTACGTATTTGATAATTTTTTATGAGTTGTAGCATTAGGATACATTTAATATGATGGCATCGAGGATTAAGGCTACAATGTGCACCATATGTGAGGATAACATTGGAATGGGAACAGAAACATCTGCAGTTGAAACCACAAATGTTAGAAACTTAAGAATTATTATTTTTAAAAAACACTGAGACACAAAGCCTGGAAGTAGAACAGGCTTGAAAACTCTTCTTGGGACTGTAGCTATATACCGATAATCAGAGCTCAATATTAGCACAAAAATGCTTCATCAGATGCTATTTTATTTTGGCATTTAGTATACTGCATTAAATATAATTTTTCTTCAGAACAGTGATGTAAAATTTACGATTGTATCAAAATAGTCAATCACTCAAATTTTAAGTTGGAATGGAATTTAAACAACAGTACTGCAAGCATTTGTTGAACTGGCCAAAGCATGGGCACCAGCAGAGCACCTGCTTTAAACAGTCCTCTATGGAATTAGATGCACATACTTATCAGTCCTGTTTGCAAACTTATGAGTTACATAAAAGGGCATTGGTAAGATCTCATGACACTTGAAAAGCCATTTTCTTTCCTCATTTGTATGGAGACCACATTTTCACAAACATCAGCAATCTGTACACATTAAACATTGAACCAGCATACAGCAAGAAGTATTAATATTGCAAGATGTTGGTGTAAAGTTGTACTTAGGAGACTGTAAACAAATCTCATAGTCTCTAGGACTAATCACAATTTGACAGGATCACCAATTGTACATCAATGTACTATTTTTTTAAATACTTTCCAAATAAATTTTGTTTCCATTTAGAATAATTCATTTTATGTTCAGGAACATTATGACCGCTGTTTTACAACTGATGACCACAAGAATGTTAAAAATGATCAATATTATAATTCTGCACCCACAAACATTACTGGATGGATTATTTAACAAGAAGATGGTTTCTCTGTTTCGTGCTTACTTCTTTAAGAGTTAAAAAAAATTAACTCCCAAACCTGGTTAGTATTTAACAGTAAGACTCAGTGTAATGTGTGACGGGGTGCAGTGAGGACATTCTCAAATAAGCAGAGGTGGCGGCTGCTTCTCAGCGTAATGATGATAATGGTGGTGGATGTGTTGATGAACATGATGTGTTTGTTCTCTACATGCACCACTACCACTGCTACCTCCAACACCACCAATGCCACCATTACCACTTTCAGGAGTTGTTGGAGACTTCTGGGAATCCAATAATGAGCCTCTCTCTAACCAAGCTACCACCTGGGCCATTGCACGTGCATGATCGGCTTCTCGATGGCGATGTTTAGTGTGGTGAGGGGACACCTCATTGCCACCCTGATGTTCCTGTTTTGATTGAGTAGAACTTTGTTGCTGTTCTTTTGACTGTTTCTGTGGTGGAGTCTGACTTTGTTGTTGACTTCTTGGCAGTCTTCCACTCCTACCTCTTGGTGAAGAACCTTGAGTGTCTCCTGCATCAAAAGACCTTGAACGATGGTGATGGTGATAGTGTCTGGTCTGGTGCTGGTACTGTTGCTGGTGATGACTGTGGGGATTGTGAGCCATTGGTGGAGAGGGTGGCTGGTCAGGAGTGTTCGAAGGAGGCAGTGGTTGAAAAGTTTTATCTAGCAGGTGGTAACGAAACACATGGGGCGAGTCGTGTGAGAGGTCGTGGGAATGAGACCGGTTGTGACGTCTACATCCCATGGATCTGGCAGTGTTGGTTGGGCCATGGGTGTGACTATGGTAGTGAGTATGTCGACATGGACATTCTGGTTCTAGTAGTCTTGCTTTGACCTCTGCTGGATCTGGGGGTGAGCCACTGTGGTCACATCCACATCCATGACGACGACGTCTGCGGTTGTGATGGTGGTCGTGGTGATGATCATGGTGGTGATGGTCATGTCGACGATGAAGTGGTGTGTAAAAGAGGTTATTCTTTTCCATGTTTGCCTGTATTATCTGAAGTAGTTCATGTCTCTGGAGGGACGTAGATCGCCTTCGTGCTTTTCGTCTTCGGTGACTGCGTCCTGATGGATGTTCACAGGGATCACCTTCCTCATCACCCTTCTTACCCTCACATGTCTCCTGGTGGTGGAAGTCTTGTTGGCGCCCTCGACAATTCTCGGGGGCAACTGTTAACTTAACACGGATCGTTCGAGACCCACTTGGAGGGAGGGACAGTGAAGACCCCACAGCCTCATATATAGTCCGCACCAACCCAGCAATATCCTGTAAATATAAAAAATTAATCATTAAAATCATAAACTAGAAGATATATTTTATATTAGGGTATTCAATTCTAGCTGTGTTATCATTGGTCGCGAAGTGGAATTAATAAATATCTATCCTCTAACACAGGCATGGGCAACCTGCGGTCCATGGGCCGCATAAAATCAGACAATCAGAAAATTCCAATACAGTATTGTACTCGGCATTTTTGTACAGTAAAATGGAATTATTATTGACCTCAGAATATCTCTTAATATTAAGTGCACATGGCTTCAAAATGTCCATGATATTGTTCAGATTTAAAACAAAATTCGGGGGGGGGGGAGGGCAGCTTACAGTGCCAACCCCAAACATGCCCAGCTGGGTGGGCTCGCTGTGATTGCCATGTTCCCTCACCCACAACTTTTTGGACCCTTCCTTGAGATTCCTGGATCCGCCCTGTTTTGGGTTAGGTAGGATATAAATTTTGCTGGGTTGGTCTGCAGAATAATACCAAAATAGCAATGTGGCCCATGACTGAGGAAAGGTTGTCCAATGCCCATGCCTGCTCTAACAGAAAAATTTTTAGTCAGAAATACAGTGTACAGCATACTTACATCTTTAGTGACTTTGCCATGACCATCAAAGTCATAGAGGGTGAAGGAGAACTCCTGACGATCCGCCTCACCTGCAGCCACACTAACATCACACGACACCTCCTGGAAGGATGCAAAACTTGTTTAAGAGAAGCAAACAAAACAGTAAATTTGATTAAAACTAAAATACTGTACATAACTGCTATAGATGCCACAAGTGCACTTTTCACCAGCCTGTGCTATGTTACTCTTTCATTAATAATAAACCTGAACAGTATCACAGGAGAATATAATTTTTTTTCGCCACTTAAATAAGAAATTAATGTCTCAGTACAGTACTGTACTGTACTGTACTATGTGAATCTAAAAAGTCACCAATGAAGTACGGCAAATAATTTTCCACTAATAGAGTAACTAAGAAATATAAGAATTATACAGTATAAATATGTCATGATATGAAGTTGTAATATCAAAATGCAGTATACTGTACAGTATATAAAAATATACATGTATGTATCTTTCCATTATGTCGAATAATAAGAAAATCGAATTACACACCAATGTGCATGTAGTACAGTACTGTACTGTACTGTCTTGGCAAATACTTTTCTTGTGTCCTCACAACTTTTGCTCGCTCAAAGATGTAAAAAAATATCCTAGTACTTTAGATAACTGAAATTCTTCAAGTACACATGATAAAAGTGTTGGAAATGGGATTTCAAGTGTTGATGGTAATTGATTAAATGGTCGATAAGCGAAAGTGCTGGTAGAGTTTTCGATAAGCATAAGTGATTACTGCTTAGGTGCTTAATAAGGCAAAGTAATTCTAGAAATTTCAGCAACAGACCTGAAGATTACTGTGAAAGTATCTAATAATGGCTGTCAGTGCTTGTGGATATAACAGTGCAAGCTGTAGAAATTCCTATACAGGTACATTATAATTGTTGAAAATAATATACTAATATTGTTATGATGCAGTGCAGGTATGGGAAATGAAGTAAATATTGGATATAAGTGTTGACGTCAACACTGACGGCAGCAGATTACTGTACAGTATGTGCACACTTTTGGAATTGTCTTGTTTTGTTATCTTAATCCATAAACCATCTCTGAGGAACAGGTAAAGGTGTATCTTTTTTTTTTTACCTCAATACCCTCACACCTTGTCCTGTCTAAGAATCAGTTCAGATCAGGACCTTTAAATCTGAACCAAGAAAATTTAATCTTCCATAATAAGAAATGTCTCCCAGCACTTTAGTTTGTTTATCTCCCAGTATGTAGTTTGTTTAGTTATTTATTCCACTGTACCAACTCTACAAACTACTTTAATACATTTATTTCCTGTGTGTGTTGTTAGGAACAAATTTTTGGTGAGCTCAAAGAAATTAAAAACTGATTTTGAAATCAAAGATGGCTGCTAAACCACCTGACACTTGTGTCATCTATTATGAAAATGGGAGATATGAAAATATACAGAAGAAAACAAAATAACTCTGGCTGCTGCAGGGGATGTTCTCATTGAGAGGGCCTGCCACAGTAATGATCAATGGATCCTTCATGAGACTGAAGCTTGCACAGTAATAGGCGATTCCTTTGGGTATAATGATCAGTAACTCTTGTTGTCCTACATTAATAACAGTCAACCCCAAACATTGTCCCAGAAAAAACACATGAATAACGATTTAAAAGACAAAAAAATCCAGATACTAATAAGTTTTATTTACACTCCGTGTTTAGCTCAAACATAACCTGAGGTAAATTGATTGACTATGATATTTCTTAAAATTTAATGCCCTGTTTTAATATCCAGATTTATGTTTGGCATTGAAAGATATTTTCATCTACCGCCTTGGTAATGAATACACCACCAGCCACCACAGTGATGAAGGTGAGAATAAAGAACGGTACAGCTCATTCAATGCTTCCCCGTTGCCCCTCCCAACACCTTTACCTTGCTTCCCCTTCTCTCCTCCCTGTCCACCTCTTTTTCCTCTTTATTTTTTTCTCTTCTCTCCTTTCTTTCCCTTTTTCTTTCTCCCTTTCGTTCCTCTTCCTCTCCCTGTCGTATTGCTTTCTCCTCTCCCACCTTTCCCTTCTCCCTTTAACTTACTTTCTCTTGCCTGTCACTTCCTCAATCTCTTTCCCTTCCCTGTAAATCCTTTCCTTCCCCCACTAAACCCTCTCCCCTCCTCCCCCCCTTCCATTTTTTCTCATACCCATCTCCATCTACACCCCTCCCCTCACACTCTCCTACCTCGTCCTTGCCCATCCTACCCCACCTACCTCTCTTTCTAACCCCCCTTCCCCCACCACCCAGGCCGTCGGAGCTGGTGGGACCCTATGACGCCAAGTTGATTACAGACAACTTGCTATAAGGAGCCCACACCAACACTGCCGCCTCGCCCGAGAAATTCACCCCTACCACACTAGTACACACAATCGATTCTCCTTTGACAAAACGCCGAAAGAGGAACGTAGTTAGGGGAGAGGGGGGAGGGCAGTGAACCTGTGTCGACGGGACGAAAAGTGGTCTTGGCGCTGACGGATGTTTGAGACGGGCAAACCGACAAACAAGCAGACAGAAAGACACAGATGCATACATACACACATGCAAACATCTAGACGTCTAATAAAGGCAAGCATAGAAACAACATATAAACACACATCCATACACATAGCCAAACGCAGCAGGCAACCTTGTAAGAGCAGCCCCCCTACCACACGCACCCCTTATTATATAGCCCAAGGGAGTGGTCGAACACTTTAATTCGTTACATACATACAGTATACACCCACGTTTAAACAGCTGGCGTAATGAGGTCTATTTACAGCGGAGTATTGTGGAGCCGGAGACGATCAACAGGAGGGAGGGTCTTGACTTTCACAACTCTATACACACTTGTAGCTAATGGTACTCTTTTACATTAATAAATACAGTTTATAAAAGAGTAATGAAGTCCTTACAAAGTAAAAGTATAAAACAAAAGAAAAACAAACTATTAAAATGGCACGAGAAACAATACTGAGCAGCAGTCGTGTCACAACATCGTTTGGCCGTGGTTAACTAGACATTAAATTATCTAAATTCCACTCCCAGATCATCGTAGGTGGACTATACAGGCCACAATCACCCCATCCACCCATACACAGCAAGTTTTGTGAAAGTCCAGTCGATGTTACTAACTTGTGATTAAATTAACACACCCACACGCTAGTCGCTATGTACCCCCAACACGGGATGCAAGAGGGGCTAAACAAAAGAACAAAAAGAGTGATAATAAATAAAAAACAAACACTGATATTTACCTCACCGGTTTACATCACCTGTTTGTGTCTGTCTTTGGCTGATACCTGTTTGTCTTTATCTTTAATCTGTATCTTTTCTAATGTCTTTAAAAGTTATGTGATCTATATATCTCCGTTTCTTACGTAATCATAAGTGGTGTCTTCCGTGTTTGCTTGTCCGGTTTACTTGTGTGTGTGTGCGTGTGTACCTATATCAGCGTAGGAGTGTTTGTATTTGCTCGAGTTTACGTCAAAGTGTTCCTATATTATCAATGCAGTATCTGAATCCTTGCAATAACTACCACGTATATATTCACAAACCCGAACCACGAGCTTGAATCACACAGTAGTACCGTTAGAGAGATTCACAAGCCCGAATCACTGCACACTCATAAACCGGTACCCGAATCCAACTGTTACATTCACCTGCCCCTGATCGGCCAATCTGTCTTCATCAGTGGAAGGTAAGTTTCACTGGAAGACTGCCTGAGCACCTCCCCAGTCCAGCCTACTGCCCTCAGAAGCTAGGCTGTGTTTTATAGTTTATTGTTCGTGTTGATATTATTACTGCGCTTTAACAACTAAGGTCTTTCAAGTTTGTATTCTAGACTAATAAAATACACGATATCAACAATTAAAAATCCGAGACATTTTTGGAGGTGAAATACAAGCAAACAACTTCCCACTAGACAAATGGAAACAAACAATAACCAGCCAAACAAAATCACTCCCATAAACAATGCTAAGCTTGGCTAGACCAGGCTAGGCAAAGCTTAATGAAGATCTTACCACACAAGCAACTGTAAAGAACTTCTGATCAACACAATGCACCTCTGTGGAAGCCGGCAGTGCCACGTTATGAATAATTCTAAACCACCTCAAGTCATTCAGCTGTAAAACAAAAAAAAAGTTCGTACACCACGGAATGGTTTCCGAGAAGTTCTTATGTAAGGCAGAGGTAGGATAAAAAGTTTAAAAACAAACCTTAATTAAAAGTTCACAACAATACACAAAATACACGTTGGAAAATCTGGCTTCACGAAAAAGGTTTAATTACATGACTTCATAACTAAAGCACCTCATCTGTTTCGTGGGTTTTTTTTATATCTTCCAAATTATCGTTGGATAAAGGTCAATTCTAACATAACATAACCTTAACTAATCATCACTGGAAATTACCCCCCGAGAAATTAAATAAAAACCTCACCGTAACACATATAACTTAATCAAACATTTTTTTTATCCAACTTCCAATCTTGACAAAACGTATCATCAGATTACGCTACCTGCACCCCGTAACCTTAACCAAACACTAATGCCCTACACTAAAAAAAACCCTTAAACAATACTAAATTTATCTTACGCCTAAGTCAAATTAACCTTAGACTTAACTAACCTAAACCCTAATCCTAATCTAACTTAATCAAGCTAAAACGTCCGTGAACTTAATGCCTCGTAGCCTACCTCCCCTCCCCTACGAGACAGCTTTTATGTCGAGGATGGGGGAGAGCCGACGTCCGAATTCTCAGATTCCTATGTTAATTTTTCCTCCTATAAAACGATGCCTTTAAAACTGACGCATCTGGTTGAGTCCCGTGGTATAGTTAACGATACAGTCGGGAGCTGAGTGTAATGGCATCAATGAGGCAGTTAAAGATACGTTCAAATGGGGAAACTGAACGTAAGAACCTTGGGAGCGAGTAGGTGAGACCCAGGCCGCTGACTCACCACACCAAGGGCAAGAGGGTGACCAACGACCAGCTTACAGATAAGTCAGCAGTAACAGAGGAGCCGCCGTCCACGTCCTGTATATATACTGCACTCACTTACCCGGGTAGTGCTTCACTTTAACACTGGTACAACTCACTTCATATACATTAATTTTTGTAGAGTAGTGCTTAACGTGACAAGAGGGTAATGCGTTTACATTTCAGAGATTAATCTTCTAGAGTAGTACTATATTTTTACTTGTAGTGTAATTTACTTTACTGTGTAGATTATGCTTTTAAAAAAATTACAAGTGTAATAATTCACTTTAGTTTACACAAGACTAACGCATCTGACGTTGAATTACTAGTGTACAAAACTACCTAACTATAGTGAATAGTGAAAGACGAGCAAAAAATACAACGTTCCCAATAACCTTGTAAACCCAGGGCAAAGGTTTATTTTAGTTTACCCTTAACTTGTACTACATATCCCGTTTTCTATAACATCAACGCTCCCTAAACCGATCGTCTCTTAAGATTAAAATTCTAAACATATCTACAACTCCCAGATGGGTACAGCTTGTATTACCTGTCTTTGTAATAAATCCCGGAAGTAACAGGAACTCAACTGCAAGGAGAAAGGGGAAGAAGAGAACTTTGTTGATTATATAACTCTATTACGAAGCTAGTGGAAATAAGACAAAAATATATGTTAAATAACCCCCTAAGATTATCGCTATGAATTACAACTGTGATAGTGTAGATATAATAAGAAACAAGCGATTTATTACTATTTCTGGGCACTGTCAGTTATTAGCTCTATACTATACAACCTCACGTGGACTCCACTTAACACACGAAAAACTGCCACTAGCAAACTCGACCCTACGCCAGACAGCGGAGTCCATTTTTGTCCGTACGTCGCCAATGGTCACAAATGTTGCCATAACGCAACCAAATTACAACCCCCTTCAAAACAACCCAATTTCCTCCCTTAACTATCCATAAACACCTATCTAAACCCTCCCCTAAATAAAGATAAATACTAATCATCACCAGCATAAGGGTTAATTTACCTTTCACACAGCGTAAAAAAAGAGGAAATATGGGTCGACTATATATAAACGACAGAAACTATAGATGGGGGCAACAACGCTTCCGACGGGGCCCGGGTGAGCCTGTGGGAGGTTGAGGCGACCCATACTTACTGTTTATAGGACACAGTCGTAACAAATGAGGATCTACTGTACTACACCCATGGGATCCAATTTTTTTTTTTATAAGATTCAATCCCTTATCATCCCTTCATTCCTACCCCAGGAGGAGCATTTTCAACATTGTATGGGTGTGTGTATTCATGTGTCACAAATATACTCAAATAAATACTCCTCTCTCTCTCTCACACACGCCAGCAAAACAGTACTTGTCGATTGACCAAACACCCACATGCACCTCGTATGAATGACTTAAACCCGAAACTGATAAAACATTCAGGCGGCACTCTCTCTCTCTCTCTCTCTCTCTCTGTCCACCCATTTCTTTTTTGTTTTACTCATAATTTCTCTTTCTCACACATTCTCCCTCTCTTTCACACACTCACTCCCTCTCACACTTTCTCACTGTGTTTATGTTCTTATGACCAGAGAGAGAGAGAGAGAGAGAGAGAGAGAGAGAGAGAGACTGAGAGAGAGAGAGAGAGAGAGAGAGAGACTGGCGGCATTGTGTTATCGGAAGAGATCATCGTCATTGGGAGATAACACTGAAGTTGATTGAGAGATAAAGGTTAATGTTGACATACGGAGAAATTATCTCTTTATCTTTCTTTCAAACACACACACACACCTATACACGTTCATGGGTGTTTGCGGCTGTGCACACGTGTATACCATAGTTGCGTGTGTTTGTGTGTAATGGTTGCAGTAGTGTTATAATCTAGTTGTGGTAGTGATTATATAACAATGTGACATAATTAGGTGTGCTTGTAGTAGTGGTAGTGGTAGTACGGATGGTGAAAGTGTTGGTAGGTGGGGAATGGTGGTGAGTGGTAAGGAGGCGGGCAGGAGGGTAGTGACTATGGGCACTTTCTCTACCTAGTTATCACCATTCTGAGACAACCTGTCTATACTCCTGATCAGTCAAGTCAGTCAGGGTACAGTCTAAACTCCTGATCAGTCAAGAGTACAGTCTATATTTCTGATCAGTCAAGAGTACAGTCTATACTCCTGATCAGTCAAGAGGAGTCTATTTTCCTGATCAGTCAAGTCAGTCAAGAGTACAGTCTATACTCCTGATCAGTCAAGAGTACAGTCTAAACTCCTGATCAGTCAAGAGTACAGTCTAAACTCCTGATCAGTCAAGAGTACAGTCTACACTCCTGATCAGTCAAGAGTAGTCTATTTTCCTGATCAGTCAAGTCAGTCAAGAGTACAGTCTATACTCATAATCAGTCAAGAGTACAGTCTATATCCCTGATCAGTCAAGAGTACAGCCCATACTACTGATCAGTCAGGAGTACAGTCTAAATTCCTGATCAGTCAAGAGTACAGTCTAAATTCCTGATCAGTCAAGAGTACAGTCTATACTCATGATCAGTCAAGAGTAGAGTCTTCACTCCTGATCAGTCAAGTGAGTCAACCTATTCTACAGTCTGTTCCAGTCCACATCAGTCAACTTCAGTTCAGTCAGTCAGTCACAAGTCAAGCAACATGGCTGACAAGCTCGGGGACGTGACCAACACACATACCTCAACATATGTGCCGGGAGTGAGATGGCTACGGGTGTTCCCTGGGTGTGGGTGTGGATGGGCGTGCGGGGTGGGCGTAGGCGTGGGTGTAGGGAGTAAGTCGTCCTCGCACGCCCGCACCAACGTCTCCGTGTCTGAGCGCCCACATCCTTCCTCCTGTGCCATTACTGTAAGGGAAAGGAAGAAACATGGTTAGGTTAGGTTAGGTTAGGTTAGGTTAGGTTAAGTACTGTAAAAGCTGCATCAACACCATCATCAATTAACATCAACAAAAACAACAACAAAACATAAATACGATACCAAAAACCACCTCCTCCACCACCGCAGAACAAAAAAAAAGGTTTCAGAACACCAAGAAACCTTACTGGTATCGTTAGCTGGGATACAATACCATTGAATCACGAACTCATAACCATTACCTTCCTACATAACGTGAAGATTAGGCATCCCAGCTTATTTAACCTGAAGATTAACCACCCTAACGCAAACCTACCTTACCCCCTCCCCCACACCCAGATTATCTCACATTATGATTAACTATCCTAACGCTAATCTAACCCATAAGTAGTGTTAAGGTGTTTAATTATCAGGTGAAATAAACTGGGAAGGTAGGAGGATAATCTTCAGGTGGGAGGATAATCGTCAGGTGGGAGGCTAATCTTCAGGTGGGAGGCTAATCTTCAGGTGAGGGGCTAATCTTCAGGTGGGAGGCTAATCTTCAGGTGGGAGGCTAATCTTCAGGTGGGAGGCTAATCTTCAGGTGGGAGGATAATCTTCAGGTGAGGGGCTAATCTTCAGGTGGGAGGCTAATCTTCAGGTGGGAGGCTAATCTTCAGGTAGGAGGCTAATCTTCAGGTGGGAGGGTAATCTTCAGGTGGGATGATAATCTTCAGGAAAGAGGCTAATCTTCAGGTGAGGGGCTAATCTTCAGGTGAGGGGCTAATCTTCAGGTGGGAGGCTAATCTTCAGGTGGGAGGCTAATCTTCAGGTGAGGTGCTAATCTTCAGGTGAGGGGCTAATCTTCAGGTGGGAGGCTAATCTTCAGGTGAGGGGCTAATCTTCAGGTGATGGGCTAATCTTCAGGTGATCTTTTGTAAGACCATCCGTGTTTTAACTACAGGGACAAAAGGAGCTATCACGTTTGTGGTGGTGTGGATGACTGTGTGTGTGTGCGTGTGTGGCGGGGGTATACTGTATATGTGTGGCGTAACCCGGTAAGGGAAGCTTCGCAGTCCTTGACCACAACACCACCACACCACTACCACACACCCAAACCCATCCGTCTTCTACTCTCACACACACACACACACACACACACACCCACCCCTACCTTTGTATCCCGGTTTGAATTACCACAACAGTCATCAGCATTAACGAGAGAGAGAGAGTACCCCGTAATAGTTAACACTGTGTCAAGAACCTATATGAACTTGTTAACGAGTCACACACATTCATAAGAAGCAGTGGCCACTCCTTCACCTCCCCACGACCAGCACCAAACCCCAACATCATCAGTTCCACCATTACCTCCCTTGCCTTTTTAATAAACTCCCTCGTGAGCTCACTAAAGCCTTCCTAATGCACCTTAAAAGTCTGCAATAACATTCTACAACCACTTAAGGGAGAGTAAGGTACACAATATTAAGCTACGGTACGACTTTTTACATCACCAAGGATGATGAATTTTACCCATCTTTTAACATCTCGCATTCAGTATTTTTCTTTAATATAGGAGCCAGCCAGCCAGAACCAACTCACTAGTGTTGGGAGTCTTCCGTTTCTTTCCAGTATTTCCAGCGTCTCTCCCGGGTGTTGAAATGGTCCCCTGATTGCCTGCTGGAACCGTTCGACTGGAATGATTCCCAAATTACCCGATAAATCGCTGCTTCTGGGATGACACTGCCGGAAGGGGACTAAGTCGTGCCCGGATCACTGTTAACCGTGGAGAGAGAGAGAGAGAGAGAGAGAGAGAGAGAGAGAGAGAGTTTACGTCCGACAAACTCCTAACACACGTATCGTAACACCAACGCCACCATGAGCGAATCAACAGTTTGGCATTCTCTATCATCACTGACACTATAGAAGCAACGCCAGGAGAACGTTCGTCCGTCTCATACATACACTGGCATAAGACTGATTTAGAAGACAGTTCTGGAAGAAACGCTGAGCTAGTACTGGAAGAGTCGCCAATGGTCCCTGGAACGAACGCTGAAGGACCCTTTAATTCTCTCCTGAGTGATAATGGACTGTTTCCTGGTCGCCGGAACTCTGCTGGAATGACACTGCGTCTTTCCAGGCCAGATCTTGTGTAACTGGAACTACTGCTGGAACGACCCGCTAGAATGTTTCTACCTAATTGCTTTGGAACTTACTGGAATGCGTCAGAAACCTACTAGAATGCGTCTGAAACCTACTAGAATGCGTCTGAAACCTACTATAATGTGCCTGGAACGTACTGGTTACAAACAGGAAAGAACGTCACAAGAACTAGCCGAATGTAACGAAGCAAGAATACCCGCCGGTGGGTGGCTGCCCTGACCCCCCACCACCACCAAATCATTTAGAACGGCAACGTAAGCTCTCCTTTCATTGGGTAACCGAGTTTCGATTTTCCGCCCGACTTTCCGTTCGTGTCAGCGATAGGGTGCGGGTTGATTAGTGATTACAGCTTTCAGAGTCTGGCGGGTTCAGCAGTTCTTGTGGCGGTCTATTGTGGCCCAGAGAAAAGACCTTTGCGAAATTCATCGTCTTCCAAGGTGTGTGTGTATGTGTGTGTGTGTGTGTGTGTGATCATGTATATCCAAGTTCAACGTCTTCAAGGAGAGATAGTACATAATGTATGTCTAAATATGAACAAAAACAAGAACTCTTTCTCGACTTTTTTTTTAACACGACAGGAGAAAAAAATGACACTTTTTCATTTTTCCCCACCACCCGTCCTTGCTCTAGGGATTATTTCCCACCTCACCCTACACATTTTACCCTACACCCCCGAGGCAGCCGTCAATATTGCGACAGCTCCTATAATAACTGCACCTCCACGTCTAGGGACTTTCTCAATGGCGCGGGAAGATTTCTCAACATTTCTATCTTTCCTTCTCTCATATTTTCCCCCTCGCTTTAATGCTGGGTGGGAGGATATTGGTATCAGACTTGTCGGTATTCATTTTTTTCTCTGCCAGAAGAAGCTCATAAGGTGGTTGCTTTTGTTTTGGTACAATATCGTGCTGTGTGTGTGTGTGTGTTTAAGTTTTTGTCTGTTTAAGTTTGTTTCACTGTTTAAATATTAATCTACAGGTGTTTGTGTTTTCTACTGTATTTGATTGTGTAAATATTATTCTGTGTATTCATGTGTGTGTTTTCCAACGTGTTCGTAGGTGTAAGGGATGTCTGTATACTGTATAGGTGTATGTCTGTTTAAGTGTTTATATGCGTCCGTAAGCATAAGAAATGTCTATATGTATTGAGGTCTGTGTATGTTCGTAAGCATTATTATCACTTTACGAGCCTAAACTTTCTGTAACAACTCTCAAAAGACTTACTTAATAAACTTCACCACTAACTTTAATTTCCTAAGCGCCAAATTTCCAGGAATTTCCCATCTCATTAAATTCTGCCGTTACGTGTATCATTTTAATATGGTGTCTTCCATTTTCCCACCCAATACCTCTACTCGTCCGTTTGTCAGCCCCGGCTTCCGCTTCCTTCTTCTCACTAATGTCTTCACTCGTTCGGACAATAACGTGATTAACCTAAGTCGAGTGATCTGTACAGAGTCCCCTGGTCAATGTTTTTGTTTTATATAACTGAAAAGGAAGTGATTTATATAGGGAAGATAATTAAAAGTAATGATGTACCGCATTCGGACGACGGTACTAGCTGGCGGGTGTTCGGGCGGATGGGGGGAAAAATATACGAGTCATTTTCTGTTGCCAACGATAAAATAAACAAATAAATTTCAACTCCAGCGACATTACACAATACTGTACATAACACTAAAACAACAAAACACCGTAAACACAACTGACAAAATACAAGTAATATAAAAATAACAGCAGCGAACATAATAAAGTCTTTGGTTTTCGCGCCAAATTTTCCAGGTTATTTCCTGCACTTCCTGGGGCGCGGGCTGTCAATTTCCCCCACACCAGGCGTCGCTCACCCCGCGTATTAGCCTCCCGCGGGACACAGCGGCAGGGGAAAATTCTCGCGCCTTTTCCCCTGCCAGATACGCTCAATTATGTTTACCCACGTAACCCACTGCTATTGTAATATTTCTTTTCCGCTCTTTGATTACTGACTGCGTGTTTGTTATATATATATATATATATATATATATATATATATATATATATATATATATATATATATATATATATATATATATATAAAATAAGGACAAATTATTTCGTCAGAAGAATGGATAAACCAAGTGAACAATAACAACATTGACACGGGTTAGCCAAGTGAGAGTCGAGGCCTCTTAGTGGCTCCAGAAAACTACTGTAATTATTTCAAAGAATTATTATATAACGGTATCATCTAGATTACATGTTTATATACAAATGCTTGGCTTTTATCTATTCATACCTATATTTTAGTATAGTTATTTATGTACAGTACAGTAATGTGGTAAGTGGGTGGAAGCAATTTAAATAATATTAATAAGTAGAAAGAGTAAAGAGGAGAGGAAAGGGGGAGCCTGTCAATACACCTACACTGCTGCCCCACTCACTACAACCTGCCTCAACACCCTCTCACCTGTGTCACACACCTCTATGAATGCCAAACATGACTTACTGACTGAATCACTCACTCATCTAATTAACAAACTGACTCATTCACTGACGGACGCCATATTTGAAGTTGATGCAGATGTAGAAATTCTTGAATATTTTTTTTTATTCTTAAATGGGTAGAGTCTCTGTGCTATTCGTACGCCACTTTGAGTACCGTCTGTGTGTCGTTATGTAATCAAGGGAGATTCGTTTACACATTCCCAGCTGAGAGAAAATTCTAACAAAGTGTTTTGAGAATCTGAGAACTCGCTACCTCTACCTCCTCCTCCTCCTCTTCACCCTCTCACTTGCTACTTCTCTCTCCTTGTATTCCTCCATCCCCATTCTTTCTTTTCCTCCCAATTCCCCCATCCACCTCAACCCCTTTACCCTCCCTTCTTCATCCACCATCCCCCCTCCTCTCTCTCACCCACTTACCTACCATTCACCCCTCCCTCCCACCCACCTTCTCTCTCCCTCTCACCCACCTACTCACCCTTCACCTCCCATTTCTCTCCCACCACCACCACACTCGACCACCACTAAAATATTTCTTCACACTATTCAGTCAACCTCACCAGCCAGCCACCAACACTCGTATTATTAACATTATTATATAGATCACTGGCGCCGCGTCCCTGAGAGAAATAAATTATTGTTTATATCACAGCGCGGGAAAGGGTCTGGGTCCGTGAGAGAAATAAACTTATTGTTTAAATCAGAGAGAGTTGGGGGGGGGGGCGCAGAGTCCGTGTGAGATATACTGTATAAATTATTGTTTATATTAGAGCAAGGGAAGGGGCCCTCAATCCACGTGAGAAAATAAATTGTTATTGTTTAAATCAGAGCGAACGGAGGTGGGGGGGAGGGGGCGAGTTCGTGTGAGGGTATATTAGATGAATGACGGATTACCCGGAGCTAGTAAACACAGCTGTGCCACATGTCTATCTTAATAAAGGCGGTGGTGCCACGTTTAATCGATCTCCCTTCCCCCCTCCCTCCCGTCAGGTGTCAGGTCTGGTCACTTGGCGGGGATTATATCTATCCTGCAGCTTGCATAATCTCCCCGCAGTGATAAATCCCACTCGAGAGGCACTCAAGAGGATTACACACTCAAATAATTAAGGATGTTGGACAAAACCCCCCACATAACGTAACCTAAAACAATGCATTACAACTTAATGAGATTATATAGTAGAATTTTGTCCAATCCATTACGTAAGATTTTCTCACGCGTTAAACTGCTGGGTTGAATTTTAAACGTTCACTAGATACACAAATGGAATCAATAATAATAATAATAATAATAATAATAATACAATAATAATAATATAGTAATAATAATAATAATCACAGGCGCATTTTGTAAACTTGATAAGAGAGATCTTTTAAAATAATACCGGTCGATTAGTTGCCGCCATCCTCCGCCAGACCCCCGCATAGTAAACAAAAGAGCATTGGCTGTCAACACTCAACCGGGCCGTCGGCTCTCTAAAGGATGACGTTCATTCCATTCTCTCTCCTTCATTCCTTCATTCTCAATCAACTCAGAAGCCCAGGATGGATGACAAATGCCTCTTATCGACTTCCTGCCCCCCCTCCCCCCCGGCCGTAATCTATTAATAAACTTGAGAGCGTTACAGGATACAGAACTTAATCGCATTCTCAAACATGCTCCAGACATTTAGATAATTGAACTCTTTGATCTTATAGTGAGATTGTTGCTTAACGGAGCATGCTAATGAAGTAATAGTACAGCTCTTAACAGTACTACACTTTCTATAATAATAATCATAGTAATAAAAAAATTACATAAATAGAACGTAAGATCAAAAATGGTCCTAAGTTTAATGTAATGATCACTAGTAAAATAGTCTACATATTTCAGAAAGATAGTTCTAATGGTAGAGAGAGAGAGAGAGTATGTGCGTTTGCGGGGAGGTACTACGTATGATGACTCAGACCGTAATGGCGGGTTAAGAGGGTGGGAGGAGGGGGAGGGAAGGGGGATGGGGGAAGGAAATAGGGGGGAGGGGAGGGACTAGGGGAACTGAATAACCAGCCACGAACAGGTGAGGCAGGGAAAAATCCAGGAAAGTTGTCAGGTAAAGGGAAATTCTTGACAGGTTTAGGAAAATTCTTGACAAAAAGGGAAAAATCCCGGATATAATAAAAATCCAAGAAACGGAGAAATTTGTATAGGTAGGAGAGGATAAGCAGGTTTAGACCGGGAAAATTCTATCCATTTAGGGGAAAAATTCTCAAACTTGTAGGAAAAACACAACAGGTTAGGGGGAAAACAGGGAAAATACCCAAGTTAATCACCCAAAGTAAACCTGCAAGATTTAGGGATATTTTAGGGTTACCCAAACTCCAATAAGGTCAACCAGGGTCAAATCAGGTCAACCAGGATCAAATTAAATCAACTGGGGTTAATTTAAATCAACTAGGGTCAATTTAAATCAACCATGGTCAACCAGTACCAAATTACTTCAATCACAGGGTCAATTTAAATCAACCAGGGTCAACCAGTATCAACTCAGGTACATCCTCCACACTCTAAGGTCATCCCGGGTCACAGAAGTCAATCACAGCTAACATAAGGAGTCTGCAATAGGCCGGTTGGCCTGTGCATGGCAGCTCCTGTCGAGAGTTACTACCACTCTCTATCATCCATGAATCTATCCAGCCTCCTTTTAAAACTTTCCAGCGTTCCAGCACTTACTACAAAGTTGCTAAGCTTGTTCCACTCGTCCACCACCCTATTTGTGAACTAGTTCCTTCCTATCTCCCTCCTAAACCTAAACTTATCCAACTTAGATCCGTCGCTACGAGTCCTATCCTGCTCGGATATTATAAGAACTTTATCTATATCGTCTTTATTGATTCATTTCACCCACTTAAATACTTCGATCATATCTCCCCACACTCTTCGTCTTTCTAGGGGAGGCAAGTTTAGTTTCTCAGATGTGATTAACTTTTACCTCACACGTATTGATAACAGCATATAACTTAATATAAAACTCATAACAAATATAACTAACAACAAATAACTATAACTTGATCCTAACTAACAAGTACATCCCGTAATTAAAAAAAAACACCAAAAGACAAATATAACTATACTGTAACTTTAATGTAACTATCAGTACTATTAATTACTAAATATAAACAGGTATTAATTACCCTCAGTCAGGTTTTACCAACAGTCTACCTGGCCTCGTGTTCAGGTGAGCACTCTCTACCTCCACCCCTCCCGACGTATGCAACCGTGAGAGGTCAATATACATACCACACGGGTGCGTATGATGCGGGGAATAACTGGCATGTGGTGGACAGCGGCAGGGGGGGGGGGAGGGAGGTGGAAAGGAGGGAGGATGGAGGGGTAAAGGGAGGGAGGGATGAAAGCATTAAGGTGATTGGTAGTCGGGTGTGTTACTATGAGGGAGGGAGGGAGGGAGAGGGGTGGAAGGGGGGGCGGCAGAGGGAGGAAGGGGAGGTTGTCTATATTATTAACACCTACAGTGAAGGCAGATGGGGGAGGGAGGGAAGGAGAGAAGGGAAGGGAGGAGGGGGCGTCTGGCGGAGGGAAAAACGTGGGAACCTGTTCATTAGTGTCTGTATGTGAAGGTAATATTAACTCAACTCTCCCTCAATAACATAACACACAAATGAACAACAACAACACGGGTCAGCTGTACTAAGCATAAACAAAACATTATCTTTAATCTGTTTATTATCCCGGGAAGACAAACGTTTTTCCCAAGTAACGAGACACAAGAATAGCACAAACGTTCCCTTAACACACCTGTCCCTCCAACACAAACGTCCCCTTAACACACCTGTCCCTCCAACACAAACGTTCCCTTAACACAAACGTTCCCCCAACACAAACGTTCCCTTAACACAAACGTTCCCCCAACACAAACGTTCCCTCGCCGCCTATGTGGGTGTATCAGTGTCTAAAAAGAGTTGAAGAGTTCTGGGAATAGGGAACACAACACGGCTCAGCTCAGGTCAAGTGCTCCTGTTTAATAGTGTCGACAACGTCTTAAAGAATCCTGAGAACGTATCCTTGTTTTACACAGGCTGAAGGGGTGCACAATAAACTAGACGCTACAACCAACGTTCCAGCCACATGAGTAGAGATTCAATAACACCTTTTTTTTATCTTCTTGTAATAAACTTGAGTAAACACAACACGACGGTTGCTAAATAATATGGTAAGAATTTAGATCATACAGAAAATAATACGTAAATTGACAAAATTAAACACTGATAAATGTTCTGATTCCATAAACGTTGAGGAGCACCCACGACAGGACAAACGTTTAAACACTCCAAACGTTTGCCAGATACTTAAAACGTTGGGAAACATCAGCCAAACGTTGTTGAGTAAGTGAGAGAGTGAGTGAGGTGGTGTGGGGAGGTCTCGTGACAGGGGCGGTGTGTGTCCCAGTGCTGGAGAACGGAAGTTGTCACTCACCCACCACCACCACCACCACACTCCTCCCTCACAACCCCCCCCCCCCTTACCTCTCCCTCATCACTCCCTCCCCTCCCCAGCCACGCCACGCCAAGTACGGTACTTCCACCACCATCACACCACACAACCACCATCATCATCACACTACACAACTATCACCACCATCACACCATTACAACCAATACCACACAAACACATCACCATCATACCATACAACCACATCACCACACAATAACCACTATCCCCCACCACCACCAATACACCACACATCAACCACCACCACACATGAAAGTAAAACAATTTATTTAACCAGAAAAATACGCACAGTACCCAGGCAGACAAGGGGGTACGGCTCTCTTGAGTGGTACCTGGTTTAACCTGTACATTTATCTCAAGGAAGTAT
Organism: Homarus americanus; assembly: GCF_018991925.1. Lineage (NCBI taxonomy): Eukaryota > Metazoa > Arthropoda > Malacostraca > Decapoda > Nephropidae > Homarus > Homarus americanus. The sequence goes on from NW_024740094.1 coordinate 1,154,364, forward strand.
TATAGAACATTATTATCATCTGGATTATAAGTTACACAAGATTAGCCAAATTAAGTTAGAATATTATTTTATTTATTTAAATATTTTTTTTTTAATTTGGTTATCTCGTGTTACGTCAGTGATAAATAAAATTAAAAGTCAAGGTCACTATTTTTTAATGATACGATAAACATTTTAATAATTAGAGAATAGTTAAGTTTGCTTATGGAGGTCTGGGATAATGACTAGTACTATCACCACTAGCTAGTAACCAGACAGACCCTTTCACCATACTGCCTATCAGCCACCACCACTATTACCACAGCCACTACTACCACAGCCACTACTACCACAGCCGCCACCACCACCACTATTACCATTACTAAAACAACCACAACAGTTATCACAATTTACAACTGAGAGTGTACAGTAGGATGTTGAGTGCAGTATCGTCCACGCTGCCTACGTGTGTACTTAAGACTTACCCTGACCACCAAAGTCCCTTATTAATAGAGAATAACCATTAAATACCACACAATAATAGAAGCTGGCCATTAAATGTTACCTAAAACTGCACACTGACCATTATTAATATATTCTACTAAGCCTCGGAGCAAGACACCATTAACACGACGTGGAGTGTCAACAACCTATTCTGGCGGGAAAATCTCCAGCTGAGAGGTGTTAAAGGACACATTTGGCGGGAAAAATGCGCGCCAGTTATGGGACCAAAACAAAATTTTGGGCGGTAGAGTCCAGCGGAGCAGCGAGTTAATAGACTCACAAAGTTTGTTTACCACCGGATATTTTTCTTTTCTGTGGTCGAGAAATTGTTCTTCAAAATTACTCCCCGAGAGTTTGGACCTCGTTACAGTGACCTAGACTGTTTTTAACGGGATTTAAAATAGTTTCAACCCCTTTATAGTAAACGAATATTCCTTTTAACAAACAATACAACATCTCGACCTCATTACAGTGGCTACGAGTCCTATAATAGATTTGAACCCTATTAGAATGATCCATACAAATTCTATGAGGGACTTGAGATCATTCTAATAAATTTTCAAATCTATTTAATGGTCTTCCTGATCATTCTAAGACGGACAGGGGAGGATACCTTAGCCACGTGAGAATGACCCCCAAAAAGTTTGACCAACCCCGAACGACCCCATTAGAATGACCAAATCCTTCTTAACGGGTCTGATCAACTCTTGAACCTTCATAAGAACGACCAAGTCCTCTCTAAACGGGTCTTGGTCATGAGGAGAAGGGGAGGAGGGGGAGGAAAAGGATGGGGAGGAAATAGATGGGGAGGAGGAGTGGGAGGAAGAGGAGGGAAAAAAAAGGTCCAATATTTACAAAATCTCGACTTTATTGGAAACGGCTACAATTGACTCTGAGGTATTGGACGTCTCGTGGGGGGGAGGGGGAGACGGGGAAAGGGGGGCGTTGGAAATTGAGACGGAGGAGGAGAGGAGGGCTCTGAAAATGCGGGTTCTAAGAAATTGTTGTTATCTTGTTATTGTCTCAGCTGCGTAACACAACACTACTGAGAGAGAGCCCCACCCAGACCAGGAGAGACCCAACCCAGGCCAGGACCTATTTCTATATAAAAAAGTGACCATCCATGACCAATCCTGCGGCCAAGGAACCACCACGAGCCAATCTTCCAATCCCACACCAATTCATCACTGTCACCTGAGTCTTCCAACCTCCAGTGACCTTCCAATCCCCGCCGACACCCTTCCAATCCCCGCCGACACCCTTCCAATCCCCGCCGACACCCTTCCAATCCCCGTCGACACCCTTCCAATCCCCGCCGACACCCTTCCAATCCCCGCCGACAACCTTCCAATCCCCGTCGACAACCTTCCAATCCCCGTCGACAACCTTCCAATCCCCGTCGACAACCTTCCAATCCCCGTCGACAACCTTCCAATCCCCGCCGACAACCTTCCAATCCCCGCCGACAACCTTCCAAAGAAATAAGGAAGGAAGGAAAGAGAGGGAGAGATGAAGGAAGGCTAAGGGTAATTAAGGGAAGGCTGGGTGACTTCTCCAGGTCCTGTTTACAACCTAAGAGACACCACCACCATCAACTAAGGAGGGGAGGGAGAGGAGGGAGCAATAACTACCTTTAATTGAGTGACAGTACCAATAAACCTCTCCTTGTGTCTCATAAAAGAGGGAAGAGGGAAGAGAAAGAAGAGGAGGTGGAGCATAAGGAGAAGAGAAAAACAAGTAGAGAAGGAAGAGGAAGAAGACCAGCAAAGGAGGGGAGAAGGAAGAGATGAGAAAAATGCCTTGGTTCTCTCTTAATATCTAGCACAGTACATAAGACGACTAGATGCAGTGTCTTAGGGAGGGGAAGAGGAAGGAAGGGGGGAAGGGAGGGAGGGGAAGGGGAGGGGGGGAAGGGGAGGGAGGGCAGGGGGGAGGTAAGGGGAGGAAATGAAGTAAACAAAGACGCCGCCATCTTGGATCTTCACCTTACACGAATACTGCCAACTTATGTATCTAGTAAACACACTCACTTAACATGGTAAACACACTCACTTAACACGGTAAACACACTCAATATGGTAAACACACTCACTTAACACACACAAACACACTCACTTAACATGGTAAACACACTCACTTAACACGGTAAACACACTCAATATGGTAAACACACTCACTTAACACACACAAACACACTCACTTAACACGGTAAACACACTCAATATGGTAAACACACTCACTTAACACAAACACACTCACTTAACACAAGTAAACACTCAATATAGTAAACCTGCTCACTTAACACACACAAACACTCTTAACATAGGTAAACACACTCACTTAACACAGCAAAACCACACTCAATATAGTAAACACACTCACTTAACACCCACACAAACACACTCCTTAACACGGTAAACACACTCCAATATGGTAAACACACTCATAACACAAACACACTCACTTAACATAGTAAACACCTCACTTAACACACAAACACACTCACTTAACACGGTAAACACACTCAATATAGTAAACACCACTCATAACATAGTAGCTTTTTACACACACAGTTGAGACAGACACACACAGACATGCATGTGAAGTAAGACGGTCAGTACAAAGTGCCCTCCCCCACCCCCTGAAGCTGATACCTTACCACCTCCCTCTACTCCCCCTTCCCTTCCCTTACCTCACTCCCTAGGTGTCAGCCCTCCCACCCCTCCCCTCACAACTCCTCCAACCTATCCACACCCCTCCTTCTATTCTCTCTTCCCCTCCCTCCCTCCTCCTTCTCCTTCCTTATCTATCCCCTTCCCTCCTTTGTACACCCTCATTTTTCCCTCCCTTACCCTATTCCCTTCCTTCCTTCCTTCTCCCTCCCTCCTCTATCCCTCCCCGCGTCTGTTCCTGCTGTCCCCACTCACCAGAAACCTCTTCCGTTTCTTTCTGTCTTTCCCTCTCCCCACTGTCTCTCTCCCTTACCCCCATCCTTTCCCTCTTCTTTGTCTCCATCGATGTATTCGTTCCAATCTTTCAAGGAGAGAGAGAGAGAGAGAGAGAGAGAGAGAGAGAGAGATATTACACTATCTCTCTCTGTCTCCTCTATGTCTGTCACTCTCTCTCACCCTCCTCTCTCTCTCTCTCACCACCACACTCTTTCTCACCACCACCTCTCACCACCTCCTCTCTCCACCACCACTCTCTCTCCCACCCACCACCTCTCTCTCTCCTACCCTCTCTCTCTCACCACCTCCACTCTCTCTCTCCTCTCCTTACCACTCTCTCTCTCTCACCACCACACTCTCTCACCACCACACTCTCACCACCTCCTCTCTCTCCCACCACCTCTCTCTCCCCACCACCTCCTCTCTCACCCACCACACTCCCTCTCACCCACCCTCCCCTCTCACCACCACCACTCTCTCTCCCCTACCACCTCTCTCTCACCACCTCACTCTCTCTCACCACCACACACTCTCTCCTACCACACTCTCTCACCCACCACCTCTCTCACCCACCACTCTCTCACCCACCACCTCTCTCCTCACCCACCCCTCCTCCCTCTACCCACCACACTCCCCTCCTCCACCACCCCCACTCCCCTCTCCCACCCACCCCTCCCTCTCCCCACCACCACTCTCTCTCCCCACCCACCACACTCTCTCCCCACCACACACTCTCTCCCCACCACACCTCTCTCCACCCACCACACTCTCTCACCTACCTCTCTCCACCACACACTCTCCTCACCACCCACCTCTCTCTCACCCACCTCCCTCCTCTCACCACCACCTCCTCTCACCCACCACACCTCCCCTCCTCACCCCACCCACCTCCCTCTCCCCACCACTCTCTCCACCACCCCTCCTCTCTCCACCACCTCACTCTCTCCCACCCACCACTCTCTCTCTCACCCACCACACTCTCTCTCACCCACCACACTCTCTCTCACCCACCACTCTCTCTCCCACCACTCTCTCTCCCACCCTGGCCAGATATCCTCCAGGACAGCCTTTTTTATAGCAGGTTTGAGATAAATATTTAAGCCAGGAGCCAGGCTGGTTGCACTTAGCTGTGCTCTGTACCCACAGGTATAGATGTGCTCTGGCCCTTGGTATAACTGTGTTCCTGTACCCTGGTGTATAATGTGTTCTGTACCCTGGTGTATACTGTACTCTGTACCTGGTGTATAACTGTGTTCTGTATCCTGGTGTATAGCTGTGTTCTGTACCCCTGGTGTATAAGCTGTGCTGCTGCAGTATATAGCTGTGTGCTCCTGGCCCCTGGTGTATAACTGTGTTCATGTACCCTGGTGTATGCTTTTAATGCTCTACCTGGTGTATAGCTGTGTTCTGTACCCTGGTGTGTAACTGTGTTCTGTACCCTGGTGTATAGCTGTGCTCTGTACCCTGGTGTATAGCTGTGTTCTGACCCCTGGTGTATGGCTGTGCTCTGTACCCTGGTGTATAGCTGTGTTCTGTACCTGGTGTACAACTGTGCTCTATGCCTGGTGTGCTGTGCACTCCAGCTGGTGCTTATAACTGTGTTCTGTGCCTGGTGTATAACTGTGTTCTGTACCCTAGTGTATAAACTGTGCTCTGTGCCTGGTGTATAGCTGTGTTCTGTACCCTGGTGTATAGCTGTGCACTGTACCCTGGTGTATAGCTGTGTTCTGTACCTGGTGGCCTCAGCTGTGTTCTGTACCCTGGTGTACATAGCTGTGCTCTGTACTGCCTGGTGTATAGCTGTGTTCCTGGCCCTGGTGTATAGCCATGCTCTGTATCCTGGTGTATAGCTGTGTTCTGTGTACCCTAGTGTAGCTGTACTCTGTGCCACTGGTGTATATTTGTGTTCTGGCCCCTGGTGTATAGCTGTGCTCTGTGCCTGGTGTATAGCTGTGTTCTGTACCCTGGTGTATAGCTGTGCTCTGTACCCTGGTGTATAGCTGTGTTCTGTACCCTGGTGTATAGCTGTGTTCTGTACCCTGGTGTATAGCTGTGTTCTGTACCCTGGTGTATAGCTGTGTTCTGTACCCTGGTGTATAGCTGTGCTCTGTACCCTGGTGTATAGCTGTGCACTGTACCCTGGTGTATAGCTGTGTTCTGTACCCTGGTGTATAGCTGTGTTCTGTACCCTGGTGTATAGCTGTGCTCTGTACCCTGGTGTATAGCTGTGCTCTGTACCCTGGTGTATAGCTGTGTTCTGTACCCTGGTGTATAGCTGTGCTCTGTACCCTGGTATATAGCTGTACTAAGCACCATAACCTTTACCAAAGTACACCTTTTTTACCTCAACAATCATAAGTTCATAAACAACGTCTTCGAGAACAATATTAACCGTAAACAAAACAAGATTCAGCTACATTAATAGCCAAGTATCATTTATACATAGTAATTAAACATAATGCATACATAAATTAATATCTTCCATACATACATACATACATACACACTTTCACTCAAACATTCGCAAACAAATAAAATTTACACGTAAACAAGAGAGAGAGAGAGAGAGAGAGAGGAGTTAGGTTAGCGTTTGGGTGATTAATTTTAAAGTCATCTTCTGTGTGTGTGTGTGCGTATGTGTATATGTATGTGTGTGTGTGCGTATGTGTATATGTATGTGTGTCTCTCAGGGGGGGTGTCAAGCTCTACACCTCGGCTCAGGTCTTATCAACGGTGTGATGCTCGACGCGGCGAAGCTGAAGGGGCATTGTGCTGTCTCTTCACCCCCCCGTGTGTGTGTGTGTGTGTGTGTATGGTGGTGTGTGTGTGTGTGTGTGTGTGTGTGTGTGAATTCATAAACCTGCCGCAGTGGGAGGTCTGAGGACACATCTGCGATGACCTGACAGCTGCCAGTGCCACCCAGGTCTCGTTTCCGTAGGGCCATGAGGCCACTGCCAACATGTGTGTGTGTGTGTGTGTGTGCGTGTGTGTGTGTGACCCATTTAACAGTTAGACAGAGACCGATAGAAAAACATTTACTGAATTACTCTCTTATCTCAACCTAATGTAACCTAACCTAACCTAACCTAAATCTAACCTAAACCTAACGTAACGTAACGTAACCTAACCACACCGTCCAATAACATCACTTCCTACATAGACCTGTGTTATATGAGGCATATTAAGACCGCCTTATTGGTTCACTTAACTGACGAATAGAAACAAAGCTTAAAAACAAACCGATTGATCTGATTGGTCCTTCTTTTCGATTCACTATTATAAATCCTCCACGTGATTGGTCTCTGGGGTGATAACTGATAATTAACTCATTCATGATTGGTCAATAATCTAACACCAGGTTTGATTGATAACAGACAGGGAGACAGACAGACAGACAGACAGACACCTCACCTCACCTTGTCCCAACACACTTGTGAACCTTTATGTCAGTTAATGAGAGGGTGGGTGGTAGCACTAACCCTGAGTAATTGCCTCGTTACATTGGCACCGTGACGGTAGTTAGTGCGTTACTTGTCGAAAGGCTAAGGAAATGCGCCCCGCACGCCAGCCCAGGCTAATGAGAAGGGGGTAGTTTGACTTAGTAGCGTTTTATTGTGGCATAATTGTAATACTCCCACGACGGTACAGTGACGGACCTGTCACGTATGGCAGGTGATATCAGACACACACACATGGAGAATAATTCAGTCGTTTTGTTGTGTTGTGTTTTCTGCCATTTACTAAGTTACCGGTAGTTAAGAGGAATGATCTGTCAGGTGGCCACTGTTTATGTATGAGCCTACCAGGTATGACACACACACACACACACACACACACACACACACACAAAAGGAATTCAATCCTCTCGTGGTCTGTTGTTTTCTGTCATTCCTCGGTCTAGTTAAAAGAATGATCTGTTTGACGGTCATTACCTGTGTGTAGAAATACCCCGCATGACAGGGGATGACAGAGAGACAGAGAGACAGACACAAAACAAGAATTAAACTTTGTATGTGATTTCTCTTGATGTGTCGTGTACGGGACCAGTTTAAGACCATGAGATAACCTAACAGACTGACATTGCTGTTTGTGTGTTGACGTTATCATGGAGGTCATTAGGAAAACAGACAGACAGATACACAAACAGACAGACAGACAGACACACAAACAGACAGACAGACACACAAACAGACAGACAGACAGACAGACAGACACACAAACAGACAGACAGACACACAAACAGACAGACAGACAGGAATTCAGTCACATTTGCCAGCCATCGTCTTTCGGATCACCTGAAGATTAGGTACCTCAGCTTATGGTATACTTCAGCTTATTAGGTACCTCAGCTTATTAGGTACTTCAGCTTATTAGGTACCTCAGCTTATTAGGTACCTCAGCTTATTAGGTACCTCAGCTTATTAGGTACCTCAGCTTATTTAACTGTTAAAACACACTGACGCTACTTGGCCCATGTTATGTTAAGCCAGGTTATGTAGGGTTAGGTCAGGTAAGGTCAGGTTATGTAAAGTTATGGCGCGACGGAGTTGTGGAGCACTAAACCCTCACTGTGGCGCGGGGGAGGTGGGGTTGGTGAGCACTAAACCCTCACTGTGGCGCGGGGGAGGTGGGGTTGTGAACTAAACCCTCACTGTGGCGCGGGGAGGTGGGGTTGTGGGCACAAACCCTCACTGTGGCGCAGGGGGGAGGTGGGTTGTGGAGCACTAAACCCTCACTGTGGCGCAGGGGAGGTGGGGTTGTGGAGCACTAAACCCTCACTGTGGCGCAGGGAGGTGGGGTTGTGAGCACTAAACCTCACTGTGGCGCGGGGGGTGGAGTTGTGGGCACTAAACCTCACTGTGGCGCAGGGAGGTGGGGTTGTGAAGCACTAAACCCTCACTGTGGCGCGGGGAGGGGGGGTTGTGGAGCACTAAACCCTCCCTGTGGCGCGCAGGGGAGAGTGGGTTGTGGAGCACTAAACCCTCACTGTGGCGCGGGGAGGTGGGGTTGTGGAGCATAAGCCCTCACTGTATGGCGCAGGGGTGGGGTTGTGGGCACTGGCCACCTCACTGGCGCAGGGGAGGTGGGTTGTGGGCACTAAGCCTCACTGTGGCGCAGGGGGAGGTGGGGTGTGGAGCACTAAACCCTCACTGTGGCGCAGGGGGAGGGTGGGGTTGTGCTAAGCCCTCACTGTGTGGCGCATGAGAGTGGGGTGTGGAACACTAAGCCCTCCCCACTGTGGCCCAGGGAGGTCAGGTTGTGGAGCACTAAACCTCACTGTGGCGCAGGGGACAGGGAGGGGGTTATAGCGTGTTTTAGGTGTTTCAGGAGGATCAACTAGACTGACTCTGATAGCGCATGATTTGTTTGTGTGTTATTCCCATACTGTTTTGTTTGTCCAGGTGTGATAGGAGTGTGTGTGTGTGTGTGTGTGTGTGTGTGTGTGTGTGTGTGTGTGTGCTTGACCTATTATCTACCTGTAAGATCAAATTAGTCAAAACGGTGATGGTGATGGTGGTGATGGTGGTAGCAGAAGTCATGTTAATGGTGGTAGTGGTGGTAGCAGAAGGTAGTGGTAGTAGTAGTAGTGGTGGTGGTGGTGGCAAGAGATCATAATAAGTGGTGGTAGTGGCAGCAGAAGGGGCAGCAGAAGGTAGTAGTGGGCCCGGGTCAGCTCAGCCCTGCAGTACTCTCGTGTTTATTATGCAGGCTCCGTCTAACCACTAAACCCACCCAATTTCATGGTTGATTACTACCCAAGATGGTTCATAATTGTTCATAATAACATTTTTAATGGCTAACTAACACGGAATTAACCCTCAGCGATGGATAACCCTGACGAATAGGAATCTCTAACAACTTGCCCTCCCCTCCCCTTCACCCCCTCCCCTTCCATCCTGCTCTTCCCTCCCTCTCTTCTATCCCCTTCCTTCCCTACCCCCTTCCATCCCTGTTCTCACCCCTGCCTTCCCTCCTTCACCCCTGCCCTTCCTTCCCCCTTCTCTTCCTCCCCTTCACCTCTTCTCTTCCCTCCCCTTCACCCCCTTCCCTCCCCCTTACCCTCGTTACACCTCCCCACGAATTACAGCGACCAGCAGCCCTCACCAGCCCCCAGCAGCCCTCACCAGCCCCCAAGATGACCACTACAAGAGGGACTAAAATGTCAAAGGGTCGTAAGTGGAAATGAGGACGTAACTAACTGCCTCACTATAATTTACGACACAAGTAACAGAAAATTCTCAAATGATTCGTAAGTTAAATTTTCCTTTCACGTAAGATCAGAATAACATCATTTATTGGGGTAAATATTCTCAAAAATACAAGATATTAAATTCCCAAGTTAATTCTCTAGCCTAACCTAACGCAACCCAACCTAACCTAACCAAACCTAACCTGCCCTTACCTTACCTAACCAAACCTACCATCATTACAGTACAGTCATGGAGCCATTTCGACGCCATATATAATTAGGCCTGACCGTCATCCCTACTGTAGTTATAGTAGGCCTAGTTGTAGAGGCATCCACCCCCCCCCCCCACACCATCAATAACACAGAACAATAAAGGAATCTCTCTCTAACTACCTATAGACTAATTACCACGCCATATTGACCCTTATCGTTGTTCTCACTTAAAAATAAAGTCATGAAGAATCGTAACCCGAGTCACATATTCTTAAAGAAATCGTAAGATGAATTAATTCCTCGTAAGTGACCATAACAACTCAAAATGGACGACTTGAATGTAAATAAACACACCAAAAAACAACGATGAAAATTATACCCAAATTACGTCAAGACTCGACCTTTAATTAGAGACATTTACTGGATAGAAAGTTAAGAGGGGATATTGTGTAAGTGTGTGTGTGTGTGTGTGTGTGAAGGAAAAAAATGGCGTCAACAGTACTCTGAGACTAACCTAACCTAACCTACGAGAGAAAACCACCTAAGAACCTTCTAAATAACAAGACTAACTACCTACTGGGTGAATGAGCAGTCCTACTTACCTACTACCACCACCCACTCACCCGCCACACACAAGAGGCGGGATGAGGTGGGTTAGGGTGGGGTGGGGGGGGGGTGTTTAGACCTTACGGGAGGGTGTGGGTTAGCATGGTCTTGACCCCGACGGAGAGGTGGATTTCGGGGGCTGTGGACGGACCTTCTCCGGGCTACCTGGCTGACACTCCCAAGGGCAGCGTACCTCCTCCTCCTCCTCCTCCTACTCTCCCTCCTCCTCCTCCTCCTACCCTCCCTCCTCCTCCTACCCTCCCTCCTCCTCCTCCTCCTACCCTTCCCGTTCCTCCTCCATTATTTTTTTCTTCCTCTCCTTATTTTTCCTTATCCTTTGTTTTCTTCTTCCTTCGTGTGTTTCACCTCATTCTCCTGTTCTTCTTCCTCCTCCCTTTTTCTCTTTTCCTCCCTCTCCCCCTCCTCCTGTTCTTCTCCTTCCTCCTCCTGTACACGTTATCCCTCCAAAACCTCAGTCCGTCCGTCAATCAGTCAGGAGAAGCGTTCATAGAGCTACCTAACGCAGCTGAAACAACAACAACCACATTCCAACACAGAGTACATTAGGACAAGAGACTCTTAGAAAATGGAACGCTGGCATTTAAGGTATTAAAGAAAACGGGATGAGGTGGCAGATGGTGGTAGTAGTAGTGGTTGTAGTAATGGTGATAATGGTAGTGGTGGTGGTGGTAGTAGTGGTGATAGTGGGAGTAGTAGTGAGTGTTAATGGTAATACTTGTGATAGTGGTTGTAGTAATGGTGATGATAGTGGTTGTAGTAATGGTGGTGATAGTGGTAGTAGTAGTAGTGATAGTGGTAGTAGTAGTTGTGATAGTGATAGTAGTGGTGGCAAAGGTAATAGCAGTGATAGTGGTAGTATAAGTAGTGGTAGATAATGGTAGTAGTAGTGGTGGTAGATAATGGTGACAGTAGTAGTAGTAGATGTGGTGGTAGAATCGCACAGAGCAGATCCACGGTGGTGATTTGGGCGCGGGTCAGTGGAGGGGAGAGGGGGGAGGGGGAGGGTGGAAGGAAGGAAGGCTGCCAGGGCGTCTCCGAGCGAACAGTTCCCGGAGTGTGTGGCAAATTATCCAAAACGTTTCACTCAACACTGATTTGTTGATCATTTCGCACCAAGGAACCAACTCCCTCTGAAAACACCGCTTCGAACCCCGTGGAAAACCTCCCTCTCTCTCTCTCTCTCACTCTCTCTCTCTCTCTCTCTCTCTCTCATGACCCGTTCGGTTTAAGCATCGAACGAGGAATAGTAAAAAAGAACAAAATACGATATATTGTGTTCGGTTAGGTTTGAGTTATTCCGAACAACTCGACCAATGGGATTCATTTTAAAGGCGTTCGGGTCATAAATTCCGAACAGGGTCGAAAATCTGACGAAAAAATACACACACACACATATATATATAGGAAGAAAGATGGTTCGGGGTGTCATCCCACTCTGAAACACCCGGCTCATTCTCACTCAGTTTCGTTCGCGTTTGGGTGCGTTCGAAACCCCCATTCTGGCTTTATTAGGATCCCGTTCGATTATGAGGATGAGGGAAGGTGTGTGAAGAGAAAGAATGAAGGGGGGGGGGTGAGGTAAGGAGGAGGGGGTAGGGGGGAAGGAGGGGATAGGGGGGAAGGAGAGGATAGGAGGGATGTGGAGCGAAACATTATGAGGTTTGGGTCGGCTGATAGCGCGAGTCATCCTACCGCCCATCCTGCCCACCCGCCCGCCTGCCGCCCATCCTGCCTGCCTCACTGCCCACCCGCCGCCCATCCTGCCCACCTGTTATCCATCTTCACCATCCGTCACCCATCCAGTAATAAACTCTTAATGATGTACCGAGGAAATAACGTGAAGAGTAGGAAGAAAATAGTACCACTACTACTACCATTACTACTATTGCTACTACTACTTCTACTGCTGCTATTACCACTACTACTACTACTACTATTGCTACTACTTCTACTGCTGCTATTACCACTACTACTACTACTACTATTGCTACTACTTCTACTGCTGCTATTGCTACTACTACTACTACTTCTGCTGTTGTTAATACTGCTACTACTATTACTACAACTGCTATAACTAAGCCTACTACTACTACAACAATTTCAATAAAAAATAAAAGTAATGGCAGGAAATAAATATAAAATAAATACACAAAAAACAATGGTAATAATAATAATAAACATCAATAATATAAAACCAATAAAGACAAATAATAACATAGAAGCTCTAATAGGTGTAAAACATGTGTGTGTGTGTGTGTGTGTGTGTGTGTGTGTGTGTGTGTGTGTGTGTGTGTGTGTGTGTGCCAGTCGCCCTGTACTAGTCTTATTCTCACTGTCACGTGTCGCATCTATTCTTGAGAGAGAGAGAGAGAGAGAGAGAGAGAGAGAGAGAGAGAGAGAGAGATCCTGTTATATTCTTGTAAACAAACATATAACCCAACCCAACCAACCTAACCCAACCCAAACAACCTAACCTAACCTTAACCCAACCCAACCCAACCTTAACCTAACCCAACCCAACCTAACTCCAACCCAGCCCAACCAACCCAACCAGCCCAGCCCACAACTCCAACCCAACCCAATTAACCTAACCTAATGTGAGGCAGATGGATTGGGATGTTACCTACGGAGATACAAAAGATGTGGAACTGAAAGGTGGTAGTGAGTGGTGACTGGTGACGGTGGGTGACTGAGGTGGGTGACTGACGGTGAGTGGTGACGGTGACGGTGGGTGGTGATGGTGGGTGGGGACGGTGATGGTGGGTGGTGAATGGGTGGTGATGGTGGGTGGTGACGGTGGGTGGTGATGGTGGGTGGTGACGGTGACGGTGAGCTAGACTGTGGTGACGGTGGGTGGTGACGGTGGGTGGTGGTGGTGTGGGTGGTGACGGTGGGTGGTGACGGTGGTGGTGGTGACGGTGAGTGGTGAGTGGTGACGGTGGTGACGGTGGGTGGTGATGGTGGGTGGGGTGAGATAACTTGTAATAATTCTCTTATCAAAGGTTTCAACTGTATTGCTAGTAGTGTTATATACACTATAACTAGCAGTCACTACCTCGTTATATATAGCCAGTTACTCTCACCACCACAACCATCATCATCCATCATCATCACCCACCACCATCATCCACCACCCACACACCACAACCATCATCACCCACCACCACTATCACCCACCACCACTATCACCACACCATCATCACCCACCACCATCACCACACCATCATCACCCACCACCACACCACACCATCATCACCACCACCACACACTATCATCACCATCATCACCCACCACCACATCACCATCATCACCCACCACCATCATCACCCATCACCACCACCACCATCATCATCATCCATCACCACCACCACCATCATCACCCATCACCACCATCACTACCACCATCATCATCATCCATCACCACCACCATCACCATCATCGTTCCATACCTTGAAGAATAGCCGCCCGCCTTGTACGACGCCGCCACCTCTGATTTAAATGCTATCAGTGAAGTGATTCCTTCGTCTCCCCTGGACTACGTAAAACCGCTGGACCCGTGCACCCCGTGAGAGAGAGAGAGAGAGAGAGAGAGAGAGAGAGAGAGAGGGGGGGGTGTGAAGGGGTTCGAAGCCAGGATCTCTTCCATTTTAATGAAGATTCGCTGGACCGTGGAAGATTATGACTCTCCTTATGCAAGATTCAATGATTTTTTTTTTGTATGCGAGTCTAGATTTCCGGTCATTCATTTTCTCTTGTTCTTCTCTCCTTCTGTTTCTTATCTTTTCCCTTTCTATGTGTTTGTATTTATCTGTCTCTTTGTGTTTGTCTTTCTTTCTAGCTCTCCTTTTCTCTCTATTATATATATTTATCGCTATTCAGTCCGTTTGTCGGTCCATACGACAGTCTCCCGCAACCATTCAACCAAAACAAAACGATAACTTTCTTCCTCATCCCACGACGACGACCGAGGGAGGGACCGAGGGAGGGAGGGAGGGTGTCGTGACCGAGGCTGGCCACCCATAAACTGGACCCACGAGTGACTGTCAACCCCCACGGAATGTCAGTCACAAAGGCTCACATCAATAGTTATTTTACTTTCAACCCTTATAACGGGTCGTCGCCTAACCTAACCCCCCCCCCCTACCCAGTTCGCCCTCTCCCTCCTCTCTAGCCTATCGAGTTCAACCTATCAACAAACCGACGAGAATACGGGGACAGGGAGGAGGGGGGGGGGGGAGCGCAAAGAAAACACGAGGAAAGATGGGGGGAAAAAAGCAGGAGTAAACAGCGCAAACAATCGAAAGGTATGTAAGATGAATCGTACCAGAGGCAGCCGCAACGTGCAACAGCTCGACCCCGCTAACCTGACACCCCCACCGCTACCACCCACCACAATACCACTCCACAACCGACGCTAAATGACACACCAAGTGTTCCCAACCCTTCGCCACTGTCCCAACTGCACCTCCGCTTCATAATCGGCACGGCAGACACTAGTTAAAGCCCCCCCTCCCCCATCCAAACAAAACTTTATGGGGATTCCTCTTGTACCGTCAGTTTGTCGCTCTCTCGGTGTACACACACATACACGCACACATACATACAGCGGAATGGCTAATCAGGGTCTGGCACAATAGTTAAATGAATGGGCCAACGATTATAAAGGAGTGGCGGCGGTGTGGCTGGTTGATTAGGCGAGTGGGTGGATTGGCGAACGATTAGATGAGTGACCTCGATGAATGGGCGGGAAATTTGATATGGGGTTATGGCAAGGCTGGAGTGGGCGGGTTAGAGTGGGCTGGCTGGAGTGGGCGGGTTAGAGTGGGCTGGCTGGTGGTACCCAACCCCAATAATTAGCTTAGGTTAGGGTACGGTGCCGCAACCCGTTTGATTGGTAGGTTGGTGAGTCCTGACAATTTCATGCGGTGAGGTGCTTGCGCGAATAATCAGATGCGGTTGAATGCGGCCGCGAATTACGACGTGCGCAGGTGCAGCGGCGCGAAATATAACGTACGATAAATTCTAAGAAGTCCCTTATAACCCTGGTGGTATGTATCAGTCAGTTACAAACTTCGATATGAATTCTAGTTAAAAAAAAAACGTTTCTTTTATGACGCCAACCAATGGGTTTCTTTGATGTAGGGACGAAATCCTACCAGCTCAGATGGCTCTACGCCCGAGCACGTTGTTAGCTTAAGATAGCTTAGGTTAGATTAAGCTGGGTTAGGGTGACGTAAAGTTAAGTAAGGTTACACAAGTCAGCTAAGGCAAAGTTAAGATTAAATCAGGTTATAAATCATTTTTGTAAGCCAGACGACGTTACTAAGTCAGGTTTACGGTACGTTTAAGCTGGATCAAATTAGTGTGTGCACCGTATTAGGTTAAACTGGTTTCTGTCCATCTATTCCCATACGTTGTGTTATAAAAAAAAATAAACAGGTTAATAATCGTTGAGCAATACAGCGAATCATGGATAGAGTGGCTGAATGGTCGCCGGCGGGTGTGTGGTGGAATAAATATGTTGGGGATGACGGAGGCCACAGCAGTCACACCGGGAGGTTACCACAGTCAAATTAGAGTTGAATTACAGTTCTACTAAGTCGGTTCTCAGGGCTACATCATATCCAACCAAGACTCTCCTGGCCTAACCTAACCAACCAAGCCTCGTCTAGCCTAACCTAACCTCGTCCAACCAAGCCTCGTCTAGCCTAACCTCACCTCGTCCAACCAAGCCTCGTCTAGCCTAACCTAACCTAACCTCGTCCAACCAAGCCTCGTCTAGCCTAACCTAACCTAGTCCAACCAAGCCTCGTCTAGCCTAACCTAACCTCGTCCAACCAAGCCTCGTGTAGCCTAACCTCACCTATATAGTCTAGCCAAACCTATAATAATCCTAGTCCAGTTTAACCTAATCTAGTGAAATCCAAACCTTGTCTAACATTAACTAAGAGTGTCTCAAACAGTCTGTCTTTCACTCTCTCCAACTTAACGCACTTGGTTAACACTGTAACAACTTAACTGGGGGCTTCATATCGACCTCTTCTCTATATTGATAACTTGAATTTTTTGTCTCATTCGAAATTGTCAAAGAAAATTCCCCTGTTGAGGTTTTTAGTCTTTTGGTCAACTGTGAATAATGGAAAAATGATTTGGTGAGATCTTTTATCCGATGGTCGGGACTGCATCCACGTGTAGAGCAGCGGCACCACCAGCACACCGCACCCCACGCTTATGACTCACACCAGGTGGAAAGATTAGTGAGTTGTTGGCCATAATAAACCTTAATTTCACGGCCAGGTGAGAAGGAGGAAGTCATGAGAGCAACGTCGCAATGGTTATCGTAGCGGCGGCAGTACGCAACGCTTCCCTCCTGCTGCTGCTGTTCCACCCGGTTCATCTACCCGAGACAGTTCCGTTTGCTTGTATAAACACACACACACACACACACACACACACACACACACACACACACCTATTGTATTCCAGCTCAGCCAAACCTGCTTGCTGTAGGTGACGAAAGACCCCATTTAACCACCTAAAAAAGAATGCCAACCCCTTTAATATACTAAAACTGACTCAACTGAAGATCTCCTCCCCCCACACTCCACCAAACCTCTGGTCATCTAAGTATGTTGATCAGCAATACAAATCAGGTCAAAGTTACACAACCCACGTCCCCCCATCACCCCACCCACCAGCGCTACTTAGGGGGTGTGGGGGAATCTTCAGGTAATCCCTCTTGAGAAAAGCGACTTAATGCCAGGGTACGACGTCTTAACCCCCTTGAATACCAGGATCTATTCTTTGAAGTACACACACACACACACACACACACACACACACACAAAACCTAACCTAACCCAGAAAAACCCCAATTTCATTTGCCAGGTAAAAACTATCTAACCTACTAAGTGTTTTTGTCCACCTAATTAATACCACGAAGGGATTCTGTTTATGAGAGAAATTGTCTAGTGAGATTTTGTTTATACACCACTTGGGTTAACCCGAGAGCTAGCTGCTGTACGTACAAGGGTTATTTGTAAACATCAGAGAGAGAACTGGTGGTTTACAACTCACAAACAGTGCTTAACAATCCTGGTAGTTAGAGGCAAAATATGCTCATCCACCTTCACCACAAAGCAAAACTCACCCAAACGCTAACCTAACCTAACCAACCCCCTCAAATAGTATTAGGGTCGTTAATCTTTTGGTAAAATAAGCTTGAGTGGGGGGACGTACTCCGTGTGTGTGTATGTATGTATGTATGTATGTACAGTATGTATGTATGTATGTGTGTTGATAAACGATATATAAAAACCAAACACTTGATCGGCCATTACAGACAGAGACTAAGCCAGCTCTTAACCCTGAGCCAGTTTAGTATGCTAGGCTAAACACCACCCTCCGTCTCCTCCCAGTCACTTCAAGGCGGGTCCACACCATCACTTAAATCACCGTCACTACCTAAGTTCTCTTTCTCTCTCACACACAGACGACGGTTTCAGTTAGTTAAACAAGCCTCTACCATCATCACTACTACCACCATCATCACTACTACCACCATCATCACTACTACCACCATCATCATCACTACTACCACCATCATCACTACTACCACCATCATCATCACTACTACCACCATCATCATCACTACTACCACCATCATCATCACTACTACCACCATCATCATTACTACCACCATCATCACTACTACCACCATCATCACCTCTACCACTACTACAACTTCTACCACCACTACCACCACCACAGCTTGGCGCACGTCTCTGAATAATGAGAGTAACACCTGGTTCATTGCTCCCCTGCCCCCCCCCCCTTCCACACACCTGCCGCGGTCACCAACACTAACCAAAAATTCCACCACCGATTTCAGGTATTCCAATGGCTCCAGTTTTCTGTCTGTACCAACGCCTTGTTAGCTCAGTGGTCAGGGCTAAGAAGTTACGAGAAAACACATCACTGTTTTGGTTAGGTTAGGTTACATTATCCTGTAACTTCCTTCCTTGATTGGTTAGCTCAAGAGATAACAGTTAAGGTAGACTAAGTTTGGTTAGAATAAGTTAGGATTTGGTTTGGTTAAGTGGGATAAGGTTTGGTTATATAACAGGTCAAGCTCGTTTAAGCTGAAGCTCAACTAGGTATGATTAAATAAGCTTAAATGAGCTTCAGTTTGATAAGAATCAGTTAATAGCTACAGTAAGATGACGTAAGCATAACCTACGGTAAGACAGGTTAGATCAGGTTACGTTAGGTTAGGTTAGGTTAGGTTAGGTGCAAATGAAAGGTTAGTCAAGGCTTGATGATGGTGTGTTAGGATTTTCTCTTAAGAGGCAGAAGCACCTCGGCTGCTCCAGGAGCCACATGCACACCCTGTCAGGGATATTACATGCTTCGCGCGCACGACTGACGCATGGGAACGAGGAGTAGCTCTAACGCACGTGAGATGTATATTCATGTGTGATGGACGCATGCTTCAGCCCTCCACACTTGCTTTTAATTTAAACTTTTCTTACAATACTTTTAATTCTCTGGGCGTTACGAGTTTAAAAAAAAAACATCAAAACATATCCCCCAAAACAATCACAAACCTTTTTTAACATTTATATAAACCATTTCTTCCCCCTAAACCAAGAACACTGGGCGACAAAAAAACCTCCCGACCCTTCCTACATAAAACCAAGTCAATTTATATTTGCTTGGACAAAGCCAGAGTTACGGTCAGCCGACGATATCAATAACGGGGTAATTAATTTCTGGCAGTCATGACCACAATGCAGGGCGAGTGATTAAAAGTAAAACTGCTCGTATATTCTAATTACTTGATGACTTAGCGAGCAGCGGGCCGGGCGAGCCACCCTCCCCAGCCAGCGGTACGAAAGCGCCACGATAAAGAACTGGTAATTAAAAGGCAAAAGAGGCAGTGATTAAGGGCAACATGACCGTCGTATACATGGTGGTGTTCAGTGTCGGCGGCGATGAACCGTCCACACACACACAGAGCAAACAAACAACCAACCAACCACAGGAATGATTGTTCAACCACACACGAACTAGTCATTAGCGGTAACAACTACGCCTTACTAATGACCGCTAATACCCACTCCAATCCCGTAGAAAGATAGTCTTGACGTCATCAGTTATTTCCCAAACTTAGGATCCCTTAAATTGTAGTGTTGTTCCTCTTATGTTTTGAATCAATGCTCTTAATCGACGTTGCTAAGGTTTCCCGAATAGTTTTAAGTTATTATGGATCTTATACCGGCTTGGCTGCTTTAAGTCGTCAATAAACTCAAGTACTCGGTTCCTTTTACACTTCTGCTCTTAACCTTAAAAGATGTAAATCCCCTGAGTGTGTTCGTGTATCACTGGGCTTCCCTTAATCCACCGCGACTCAACCTTACCAACTTTTCAAAGCACGCGTCAGTTTTCATAACCTAGGTGTCCAAGCAAATGAAAAATTATGTTACCTATGATGCAACACCTGATGATGTAATGATGTTAATGTGGAAAAAAATCATAGCTAACAACTTTAAAAAAAAAATGTTCAGTTGACATGAAAAAAAAAAGTCACGTTTTGAACTAGCAGCAAGAATGTTCACTGCTCGTCCCGGGGTCAGAAAATCACACATATACGAGGCTGTGCTGCTATCATGCCTGGCCTACCTTGAGCTCGGTTACATTTACGAGCAGTAAATAATGATGTGGAATGTCCTGGCAAGAAAACAAGGTCGTGATAGACGGGAAAAAAAAGTTAGAAAAAAAAATTGTTACTCCTTTGATCATGTGAAACAACACAGCAGGTATTTTGAGTGTTGGCGTTTGAAGTCAAAGTTACTACGTTAGGATAATTCTTTCTCTCATCTTGTTTTTTAGTGAAGGTACAGTCATTTTCTGTTTAGGAGCTTAATACAGCCAGTGCTCTCCGTCGCTACCCTTCTGAACCGGTCATGGCGCCACGGTGTGCAGGCGACTACCGACAACAATAAGCAACATATGTAATTCGTTATCATTTATAGACTAATATTATGAAGGACTGATAAGACTGATAAAGGGACCCCACAATACAGTCAGGGCGAAATAAAACTCAAGTCCCAAGTCGGCCCCTGTGAACAGATTACAAAGCATCACTGTCTTGTCATCAATACTCGGGGTGATAAGATACAACCCAGTCGTCGGCAGTGTTATTACTTTAACAGCCTATTGAGTGTTTATGGCAGCAACACACTTCCCTTTGATGCAACAATGACTAATCTTGAAACTGAAGAGATATACGAATTTCAACAATATTTAAATCAGGGGAGAACTTTAAGTGTGTACACGTCAGCAGAGTTTCAGAAGGGGGAGGGGAAGAGGGTTAAACACATATACAACTAAAAGATCAAAATAATCCCAAACTATACGAGTGTTTAATCCCAGTTCATGCAAGCAAAGTGACTTAACCTAAACATCTGCCTTCAGTGTGTTTACAGAGACTCCTTCATGTTTGCGTTTACAGCATCTCTTGTGGGAGTTATATTCACCCGCAAAAAAAACACACAACAGTACCGGTACTTGCTCGTCACAACAGTACCGGTACTTGCTCGTATCATATTCTACACCAGACTATTTTCTTCATTCTCACGGTAACTTAAAACATGCAGGCACCCAGGGGTTACACGTCAACAACACAACACCATTACCCCCGCCACTACACCATCATCCCTCACCAACACTACACCATCAACCTACACCACCACCACTACACCATCAACCTACACCACCACCACTACACCATCATCCCTCACCACCACTACACCATCAACCTACACCACCACACCATTATCCCTCACCACCACTACCCCATCAACCCTCCTCCACCATCACCACCACAAAGTCTAGCTAATGAAAATATCGCCGGAGTGGACATGAAGAATACTAAGTCTCGTGGAGGAACATGATGGAGTAGAGGAGCATGATGGAGTAGAGGAACATGATGGAGTAGAGGAACATGATGGAGTAGAGGAACATGATGGAGTAGAGGAACATGATGGAGTAGAGGAACATGATGGAGTAGAGGAACATGATGGAGTGGAGGAACATGATGGAGTGGAGGAACATGATGGAGAAGAGGAACATGATGGAGTAGAGGAACATGATGGAGTAGAGGAACATGATGGAGTAGAGGAACATGATGGATGGAGTGGAGGAGAACATGATGGAGTGATGGAGTAGAGAACATGATGGAGTAGAGTAGAGGAACATGATGGAGTGATGAGTGGAGGGCATGATGGAGTGATGGAGTAGAGATGGAGTAGAGGAACATGATGGAGTACATGATGGCATGATGAGAGCATGATGGAGTAGACATGATGGGTAGAAGAGGAGCATGGAGTAGAGGAACATGATGGAGTAGAGGAACATGATGGAGTAGAGAACATGATGGAGTAGAGGAACATGATGGAGTAGAGGAACATGATGGAGTAGAGGAACATGATGGAGTGGAGGAACATGATGGAGTGGATGAATATGGAAGAGGAATATGATGAAGTAGAGGAACATGATGAAGTAGAACATGAAGTAGAGGAACATGATAGAGCAGAAGAACATGATGGAGGAACAGGAGTCGTATAAAACAAGAAAAGTCTCCCTCACAAATCAGCCAATCAATCAGTTGTTGGTTTTACCGAGGCTCTCAACTCGTCTTGCTGCTGTGACCGTCTCTTAAAAGTTATAGAGGCCAAGACGACCACTTAAAAAACTAGTTTGTATAGTTTGTAGGTATAGAATTAAACGCCAAAATACACTTCAACTGAACAAGGGGAGATGGAGGGAAAGGGTGAGAGGAGGGAAGAATGAGAGGAGGGAAAGGGTGAGAGGAGGGAAAGGGTGAGAGGAGGGAAAGGGTGAGAGGGAAAGGGTGAGAGGAGGAAAAGGGTAAGAGGAGGGAAAGGGTGAGAGGAGGGAAAGGGTGACAATAAGCTCTTGGGAAACAAAAACTAAAAAACTAACCATTACCTGTTGCTATACCTGATGAAAATATACATCAACTAATCTTATAATGTATAGACGCTATTTACCGCTTATAACGCCTACTACTGTGAATAAATTACCAACGGGGGGATATATATATATATTTCCTTTGTAATTCAACTAGCATAAGTCTTCCACCATTGAGTAAATAGAGGAAATACACCTGGCAACACCTCCGAGGGTAAATGTATGTGTATCAAGAATATCAACACAGGTCGCCAACAGGTAAGTCTTGAGATGATTGCCCCCATGTACAGGTAAGTCTTGAGATGATTGCCCCCATGTACAGGTAAGTCTTGAGATGATTGCCCCCATGTATAGGTAAGTCTTGAGATGATTGCCCCCATGTATAGGTAAAGTCTTGAGATGATTGCCCCCATGTATAGGTAAGTCTTGAGATGATTGCCCCCATGTATACGAGGTCACCTGAGCACACCTGTTAATAGTATCCCAACAATGTCGTCTTCCGTTTATTCTCACTAACAACCACACCTGGCTTAAGAGAAAAATGTATTAATGAACCTTTAAATCATTCATAAATGTAGATATAACACCATTTCATAACACCAAAATATGTAAATGACTAAATAACACTATAAAACTGTCATATGAATCAACATATTTTAGTTACTGTTCGGTGTTGTGAAGCAGATAGCGTAAGTGGGAGCTAAGAGAATATTATACACGGGTCCCATACGTGGTATATTTCTTCCCGCCTCAAGTTGCCTCTGGAGCCATCAACACTACCTGAAGGAGATACTAACTTAAGTGCCTGTAGTAGTGACTGTAGGAGGAAGAAATGTAGTAGCTACGTGGTGAACAGATCAGAGTTGACGCCCAGTTTATCACTCATCTCAAGTGACGACACGAAATACTCAAAACGTATAGGCATATCTTGACAAAATTTAGGCCTAAGTTATTCAAATGATGTGAAATGTATAAACAAAAGTTAAAAATTACGTGAAATATATTAAAAAAAAGTTACAAACGACGTGAAAAGTTAAAAAAAAAAAAGTCTGATTGGACCTGATCAGCTAGTCAGATACCATCAATAGATACATATTATCAAGAACCAGATAACACACAAACACCCTCCAATAAATCAGAACACGTACTTACGATACCGGGTCAAAAATAAACCAATACATATCATCCGTGAGAGCTAAACTAATAACGTTACTTAGGGTTATCGATAAAAAAATAAAAAAATAAATACATACAGAATCTCCGGAAGGTTTGTCTTGTGGAGCGAGGCTAACGGAAGACCCTGCCAGTGACGATAATCTGCCGCCACTTAAGCTACATCCCGTTTGTATTAGCTTTAAGCGTCAATATCTTATCATGATAAAAGTTTTGCAGATCTTTAGCCCTTGAGACGGTTGCTATGCCCCCAGCCCTATACCGGAGCTAGTCTATAATACTAGTGCTATTATTACCTTCTGGAGGGTGTGGGGGAGAGGGGTGGGGGTTGTCTATATAAGCTGGAAATAACGATCTGATATTGTTTTTGTTTAGTGCACGCGTTTCAAGACCTGAGATGCTGAAGAGTAGTCACAATTTTTTTCTCATTTTTTTATGGTTTCAGATGTAGTAACCTGTAGTAACCTGTACTTAAATGGCTGCAGTGTCTTAAAACAGTACAGCAACAACACGGCAGAAGGAAGACCCACAACTCCACCCGAGGAAGGTGAAAAAAAAAAACAATGAAAAGCAACGTACTTATAACTCCTCCCTCTTGACCACAACACAACTCAGCTACTGTACCTCATCAATAACTCCTAACACAACACTACACGTATCTTTATTCTCAACTTCATAAATCTACCTCAGTTCTCAAATTAACTTCTAGAGACCTAAATAAAATATCTTCTTTACATCAGTCAGAAGAAAAACAAAATAGCTAACTTTGTTCCTAAAAATAAAATTCCTTTTTTTCCCACGACACTGGAAGAAAATAATCGTGATAATAAACAATAGACCCGGTACAGTGTCTTGACTCCGCTGTCTGGTGTAGGGATTTGTTTTATCTTTAGCTGAATTAAAAAAAAAAAATCATTGCCATTTCTCTCCCTCTTGTGTGTGGGTGCGTGTAAAACAT
The DNA here is from genome assembly GCF_018991925.1 of Homarus americanus. NCBI lineage: Eukaryota > Metazoa > Arthropoda > Malacostraca > Decapoda > Nephropidae > Homarus > Homarus americanus. The sequence continues at coordinate 1,178,950 of NW_024740094.1, forward strand.
TTAAATGACAATATTGATAAGTAACAGCTATAATCTCCACGACCAAGGACTATAGGCTACACTACCGACCCTTCCAGTACCAACATTCCAGTATATAAAATTAACTCTGGTTTAATATGAAAATTAAACCAACTCCATAAACCCACCCCTTCCACCACCACCACCCCAGTTTGTTGACGTGAATCCGGACAATACTCTGAGGTAATAAAAATCACATTAGACTCAATTTACAGTATTAATAAGGGTCTAAATTACTAGGGACCTCAAGCTAAGGAATTTGAATTATTTTAGGTATTTACGTCGCCATACTTGGGGTACTCTTTTTTTTTACTGCGGTTTTGGGGAGGAGGAGAAGGAATGTCTGTCTGGTTAAATATATAATGACTGGTTATATAAGAGACAGTGTGGGGGCTTCATGACTGACTTGTAAATGGTGAAAAATATCCGTGAATAATCTTGTGGGAAGGAGTTGTGGATTTGATAATGTTAGTGTGTGTGTGTGTGTGTGTGTGTGTGTGAATCACGATACAGAAACACCCACGGCGGGAGGAAATAACTAAGCATGGCGCAAAACGAACACACACAAGAACATATGAACATAAGAATGGAGGAAACTGCAGCGGGCCTATTGGCCCATACTGGGCAGTCCCGTTTACACCCAACCCCTATTGCTCATATAAGCATCCAACCTATGTTTGAAGCTATCCAGCGTATTCGAGTTAATGATATTTGGTAACTTGTTCCACTCATCCACTACTCTGTTTCCATACCAGTGTTTACCTATTTCACGCCTAAATCTAAATTTGTCTAATTTAAAACCAATGTTACGAGTTCGCTCCTGGTTGGATAGTTTGAGTACCTTTGTAATGTCCCCTTTGTTTAGCCCTGCCTTCCACTACTTATACACCTCTATCAGGTCGCCCCTCGCTCTACGTCTCTCGAGGGAGTGCAAATTAAGATGCTTTAACCTGTTTCTATACTCAAGGTTCCTAATGCCCGGGATTAGTCTTGTCATTCTCCTCTGAATTCTTTCCAATGATTCCAATCCATTCTGTAATACGGTGACCAGAACTGAACTGCGTAATCCAGGTGTGGTCTCACAAGCGCAAGATACAGTTTTAGGATGACCTCGCTAGTCTTGTAACTAACACTCCTTTGTATGAACCCAAGTACTTTATTAGCCTTGTTACGAGCAAAAACACATTGTTTACTTGGCTTAAGGTTCCTACTTATCATTACTCCTAAACCTCTCTCGCTAAAACTCATATTAATAACAGCTCTAACCACTTAAAGATCGATGTAATTATAACTCGTCCAATGAGCTACTACTTCCCCTATAACCAACCCGATGATTAAAAAAATAAAATTAACCCCTTAATATTACTTACTTCACTCCATTAACGGAAGGAAAGTGAATAGTCGCATCCCATTTGGCAAGGAAATAGCGGACAAAAATACATATCTCAGTCAGACACCGAAATGGGATGATAAAACGTCATGAAAAACCCCAACATTATATTACCCCGTTTACCTATCCACCTATCCACCCACCTACCACCATTACCCTGACAATAAATAACAACACAAAATATAGTAGTACTAAACACGACCAACAATGAATGAAAATGACCCACACACGAGAGAGATGGTCCGGGCCGTTTGTTGGATCAATGTAGGTGAGGTTACCCAGGCTGTCGTAACCCTGAAACAAAATCCTACCAGTCAAACAGGATTTCCCTTAAGAGATAAAATCCTCCAACAGAAAATTATCCAAGTCAATCCCACCAATCCTGACTCCCTTAACCATGAAATGCCCCCTGTTAAAGATTAGTTAAGTTACGGAAGGTTATAGGAGTAAATTGGATTAAAGTGGGTTAGGTTAAATTAACACGGACGGATGTTTAATCAGTAACCACATTATTACGTTTAGGTAAATAAGTTTCTGGGAAATGTAGATCGTGTAAACATCATCACCACAAGGTCGTACAAACCACGACGCGCGCAAAAAACAATTGCATTATCAGTTAAGTCAGGAATGGCGGAAATTGGAAAGAACGTAAGCAACCAAGAAATAACTACAGATGGTTTAAAAGAGACCATGACAAGCGTTACATTCCACTGTTAACCTATAATTTAATCGCCATATACCAACCTGTTAGCTCGTAAACAACAAACACGAGTTAGTTTGTAAGCCGTGTCCAGAATAGACATTTATGATGTTTTTCCGTCAGTGATACAGTGAGTCAGTTATGTAATGGAGCTGCTAGAAGAGATAAAAGCTACGGTACAGCTGGTTAATGACGCTAATGGCAGCTAACATGTCGCCGCCTCATATTAAAATCGATGAAACGGGCTTCTAACGTTCTAGCCACACTAATTACGTAAATCTAAGTGCATTTAATTGCCATTTAGGTCATCCAAGGTCATGTGAACTTCCTAAATGTCACACGACAGATTTAGCCTCACGAGCTTCGAAATTTTTTCTGCCGCAGCTGCCGTAAGTGAGCGAGGTAGATGCGTTCTCACACCTCCAGCAAGGAGTTAAATCTAGCCTTTAAAGTTTCATCTCAATGCACGTAGCTTAAGAGACTTAGGTCGGTTTTATATCTCCGGTTAGCTTATAAAGATTAACACAAGGAATCATCAGAATCCATCACAGCGTCGCGCGTTAAGTGATTCACAAAACCCCTGGAAACCTATTCACTTCTATACTATGAAAGAAAATTCAATGTAAAAAGATTTGAAAACCATTTAAGCGTTAGATTAGATAAGCTGAGGTGGTCCCATCAGATGCATGTTTATCATCTCAATTCAGGAGGAAAATCTATCGTTAAAAAACCTTAGAGTGGGGAGCCCGAGACCCTCTACCCGACCAAGACTCCACCATGATTTTTTTTTCCCAAGGTGGTACTTGGCTAGTCTCGAGCGGTGTGTACATAATCCACCGCTCAAGCACCGATTCTTAAGATGTGTCTGTAAATACAACCGTCCTTGGTGCTGTGGCCAAAGAAAAATAGACACGAGAAAATCTTTTTTTTTAACGATTGCGAAAACGGGGAAGACGAGCGAAAGAGTGTGTGAATAAAATAAGGCGTGATAGGGATAGCCTGCCTGGCGTGACTTGACGGAAAACGCGCCAAATCTGACTCATTGAAAACGGCGAGGCAAGAAGAAATCAGTCTCGTCGAAAGCACCACTATAACATCTGTGATTTTCCCCTTAAGGTAATGGAGAAACTTTCTGAAAATCTGACACCGCTCACAGTACGATGATGGGAATTCTGATTCATCTCAACTGGGAATGAAAATTTGACTAGGCTGAAGCAACACGGGTGAAAGAAATCGACTCATCACTATATACATAAACTAAATCTGCCTCATCTCTCACTTAATGGAAGCAGCTAAGGCAAAAAAAATGTAAACTCATTTCAAACAATATCAAAGGAAAACACGACTCATCAAAGGAAAAGTTTTACGACACATCAAAGGAAAACACGACACATCAAAGGAAAAGTTTTACGGCACATCAAAGGAAAACACGACACATCAAAGGAAAAGTTTTACGGCACATCAAAGGAAAACACGACTCATCAAAGGAAAAAAACGACTCATCAAAGGAATGAAAAAAGTCATCTATCTAGACGTGAATACTAAATGGCTTACAACTAACGAAACGAAACATAAACAGCAACAAGCATTAATAAACACTCGACCATTGATTGCCATAACAGACACAAAAATAAATCAATAAAAACGCAAGAACAACACTCACACCGATAAACCAGAGAAACGCAAATACTTAAAAACTGAAGAAAATCAGTAAATATAAACGCTCTAACACGAACAGTTAAAAAAGAGAGCGGGAATATTTTATGCGCTTGGAGTCCATTGAAGGGTATCCGCAGATACCACAGAGGATCAGACACTTCTGGGCGGCGTCTTTTTGAAGGATCAACGGACGTGCAACATCACCCTCAGCTCGCCTTTCAATGTGGGTCAAAGTCACCAGCCAGCCAGCGCCACCACCAGCCTACCTCGCTCTGCCCTGCCAACCACCATTGCCAGCCCCGTCATCTTTTAAAATTCTGTTTATGGTTGTTCTGAGCTGCAAGGAAGACGTTAGTTTAAGTTACACGGGAGACGGGTAGTAACTTGAGTCTCATTACCAGCCCGTCACCTCATAATTCCTACCACTTAGTTAAGTTATGAGGGAGACATGTTACTGTATAACTTTGTCTCATTTACCCTCGAAAAGGTTAGTTTTAGCTCTGGATATTAATGATAACGAGGAACTGGTCATTGGATGCCTAGAGCCAGAGAAACGGACTTAAGTATCAAATTTAAAAAAAATGGTTCTTTACAAACATATGATCACATGATGCAAGACGTTCGTATTCATTAATTCTAAAGGTTCTTAAATGCCTACCTTCATTTTACCTGGCATGGTCCCGCGACGCGCCTGGCCCTCACAGCATGGATATATCAAGTATATTAAATGCTAATTAACATGCATAAACATGCTCACACACAAACGCTATAAATTAATAATTTGCAGTGTAACTTACATTTTACACCACCTCAAAAGGGAGCCGAATGACTCGTGTACTATTTATTGACACAAGCACTGACGCTCGTTGGCAACGGTAACGGGTAAGAGCAAGAAGGAAATGGGATAACAAGTACTACTCCACTATCTGTCCTCACTACACCTTGCCGAAAATCGTTAAAAGTTAAGAAGACACGACACATCATCGCTCAATACATCAAAGGGCACCGAAGACACAACACACACACATAAAATAAAAACACCAATACTTAACCCTAGAAAAAAAACTTACACAGATTTAACAAACTTAAGACTTTGGGCACGACGTCAACACTTGGTAACCGGTGGAAGCACAACCTTCCACAGAAACATCATAATACTGTATTGTCATTCATAGCATGCACAAGTTCTACCTACAACAGTGAGGAAGTTCTAACACACCAAATAAAACTTACCAGCAATAACAAGTCACAAGATAACTAATGATTCCGTTGGTCTCATTACACGACATACAGTATTCTATCACATGCTTACGTCCGACTAAGTTCTACAGACAGCGAAAAAAACTCACCATTGATGTGTTTGTACCCGTTGAAGAACTTGGCACGACACCATTTAACGAACGAGTTGGCCATGACTTGGGACTGCTGGGCCTACCACATCATCGTTCCAATCTCAGTACGGTGTTGCGTGAGTTAGCGAAGTTGTGGCCCCATGGTGCTGGGACCAGAACTTCTCGACCCCGTCTTGAAAAGTAACCTCACCGGCCCGTAGAGTTCTTCCCCAGACTCGCCAAAGTTAAATAACATCCACAAAGTCGGTAGAAGTAGGTGAAAATCCACAAAAATCACTTAAAAAGTTGATCAAGTCACTCGTTCACTGATGACAAGTCAGGTACTGCCGCTATTAGCTAATTCACAGCCATGTCACACCAACTTCCTTGTTCACTGCTGTGTTCCGCGTCGGCGTCTTTAGATAGTAACTTTTCCTTCAGGGGTAAAAGTTAGTTTCTAGGTGTGGGTAGGGAGGTAGGAGCCAGTCAGGGCCCGGTGGACGCGTCGGCAATACACAATTGATAGCTTATCTTGGCTGGTCTACACGGGCCCTTTGATCCGCGCCGCCAACGATAGCCTGCAGATAACGTATATTCTTGACTGACTCTTTCTTGCGCTCAAACACAACTTGGAATTTCACCAGACGCACAAAATACAAAGTTTTTCTTCGCGTATCTATAACATTCCTGTCGTGAGAGCGGTTTTGTTAGATCTACTTGTGGGAAAACACCTTTTTCTTAATTACATTTCTGTTAGAAAGTCGTTGATACACACTCTATCACTTGGCACACTGATACACAGAGACTCTTCACGTCGGAGGAGTTGCAATGCTACCCCTCTGACGGTGTTGCACTCACTGGTGTTGCAATGCCAGTGCCACAGGTTAAAAGACAAGCCGCGCGCACACTCCCTCCCTCAGTCACCTCAACACTGGTCATTTTCTCTCTCCTTCTCTCTCTCCCCGCCTCTCTCAGTTGCCCAGTCTTAATTTACTTACCTTCCTGCCCTACTAATTTGATCTTTTAACATCCACACGTTCGACGGTATATAACACTGGTGTTATTGTCGTCTGTAATAGTCTTTACTGACTCTTTAAAAACTTGTTTAGTAGTCAATACATAGATATATTTATGCATGCCATGGAGTTCTCCGCTGGTCCACTGGGGTTGCCGGGAGTCGCATTCCGAAACTGTCGTACCGCAGTGCTCCTGAATGAATGGTTGTTCCATCCACTCCTTTTTTTGTATTTCTTTATACAGTACACTTAATACTCATCTTGTACAGCCTGTGTGTACTCCTGCACTGTACAATAGTTAATAGGAATTCCTTAAAGGAAATCAACAACGGTACTTATGTTTATCATAAAACTGTCGTCAAACACACTCACGCAATAACAACATCTTATCCGTAAAAAAAAAACAAGATACGACACACACACATACATACAAACTCAAGACTATACACTTTAACTAGACACATTAGAGTGTTTCTCAGAGCGGAGGGCCTCAAAAGAACCTCGCAATGACTCAGAAACGACTTCTCAAAAGAGGAGGAGGACCTTGTGGGGTGAGGGGCAGGATTCCTTGCTACATTGGATTCCCTGCAACAACCAAATGACCACCACACGCCGCTCCGCTCTTCCCTTTGGTCTCACCGACAGACCGAACGGCCCCGCGCGCGGTTGCCACCTCTACTTTTTTCTTCAACAATTCGCTTATTTTGCGTTACTTTCGCTAAAAGTTTCATTCATAGCTGGCTGGAGGACCCGTCGAGTGATCGCTTGGAAGGTGTTCACGCGGGTTTTAGGGGGAGGCGAGTTGTAAGGGGGGCTAAATAGGGGGTAAATATGGGGTACTAATAGTAAGACTACTCAGGTCTATGTGCCATGAGGGAAGGGGGGGTGGTTGGTGGTTGGAGGGGTGGAGGAGATGGAGGGATAGGAGGTGGCGGCCTGACGGATGTTTAGGGTGGGAGGGTAGGGAGGATAAATCCCTCTAGGGAAGGGGTATAAATAATTAGGGTACATGGAGGGGATACATAAGATACATGGAGGGGATACATAAGATACATGGAGGGGATACATAACATACATGGTGGAGATACATGAAGGGATACATAATATACATGGAGGGGACACATAATATACATGGTGGGATACATAATATACATGGTGGGGATACATAACATACATGGTGGGTATACATTAGATACATGGTGGGGATACATAATATACATGGTGGGGATATATGGAGGGGATACATAAGATACATGGTGAGGATACATAATATACATGGTGGGGATATATGGAGGGGATACATAAGATACATGGTGGGGATACATAAGATACATGGTGAGGATACATAATATACATGGTGGGGATATATGGAGGGGATACATAAGATACATGGTGGGTATACATTAGATACATGGTGGGGATACATAATATACATGGTGGGGATATATGGAGGGATACACAATATACATGGTTGGGATACATAAGATACATGGTGGGGATACATAATATACATGGTGGGGATATATGGAGGGATACACAATATACATGGTGGGGATACATAATATTCATGGTGGGGATACATAAGATACATGGTGGGGATACAAGTAATTCTAATTTAGTATAAAACAAAAATTATTTTAACTGAAACTAAAAAAAAATCCTAAACTGGGCTTGAAGAAAAACTTCGCCAAGAGGAATAGCCAAAATACAAATTCGCATTAAACGGCATAGATCAAACACCAGGATTCGCCTAAACGGGACACCCTTAAAAGCACAACTCATATTGCTTTGAGCACCGCCGCCACTGCCGCCTTGAAGCGCTCCCACAGGTTACTCAGCGATTTCTTTTACAACACTTCCACTGTGTAGAATATATGAGTTTTTTTTTGTGGTTTTATTCTTTGCAGAAATGAAATTAAACCATGGTGAATTATTATTAGTTTTATAACTATTTCACTGCCGTTTGGGTATTGTAAGTAGACTGAATTACGTTACTTTGGCATTTGGGAAAAAAAAACTCACTGACTCGCGCATCATATTTCAGAAGGAACGAACCGCTAAGTAATATACAGTACACACAAGACTGGCAAGAACTGAAGTGGTTTATAACTGCCCATAAAATAACTCCCAGATAGTGTTTAATGGGCGTCTTATTAAACCGGCAAAGTGCAGAAGGTGTGGAGGTTAAGACCCACTCGATTCTTCTTAAGTAAATTCAAAGTCAATTTTTTTCTTTACCTTTACTTCACCTGATTTGTGGTCTGTGTGAAAAAAAAAAACTAAATAAAGATAATAAAAATACGTTTGTAACATGACCCGACCTGACCTGACTTGACCTAAACTAGTGTAATCTAACGTAACGTAACCTGGCCTAACCTAACCTATCCTAATATAATGTGTCTTAACCTAACCTAAACTAACCTAACTTGACCTAACCTAACCTCGAGACAAGGCGACGTGGTTCCTCCCTATAAGATTTCGAGAATAAACTGAACTATTTTCTTTCGTAAATATTCCGTACACAGAGCCTAATGAGATGAAGGTTTATTTACAGTGTCATCAGGTTTAGATTAGTTTTATTGTTCAAGTGGAAAAATATATTATAATTCTTAATGTTACGTTAGGTTAGGTTAGGTTAGGTTAGGTTACGTTAGGTTACGTTAGTTAATCTTCAGGTGAAATAAGCTGTGGTGGATATGCTTCAGGTGATCCAATAATAATAATAATAATAATAATAATAATAATAACAGACCCAGTTTAGTGTCGCTGGGTCGTATTTCTAAACTAGTGAAGGGATTTATTCCAATAAATTATCACACTGGAAGAAATCTACATATTTATAAATTGTTTATTCCGTTTTAAATGCCTCGGTAGTGAAGTAAATATTAGAAGGCCGGCACTCTGATGATCTAACGCATGAATAGTTTGTTTACTTTTGTGTGGTGTTGATTTTTGCCGCTAGGGGCGCTAATGATGGCCTGAGAGGTCCTTTAATAATATATAATTTACGAACCTTCAGTGCTGGAAAATATCGAAGGAATATTACCGAATAAAATATAATTTATTTCTTAATTTATAACACCTATTTGAGTTTAATATAGTGATGAAGATACAACAGAGATGGTTTTATCACTACTCAGAGGAGAGCGCGTGTGTGTGGCCACCACTGAACTCCTAATATATGCAGCTTAACAACACTTGACTATTAGGGAAGACGACATAGATAATCATAAGAGTAACTGGAGGAGATAGTTACTGAGGGTCCCACACAACGGCCTTCAGCTGTGTACCACCACAACCATTACAGCACTGTCTTACACCCTGAGAGTTTGCATTGCTGGAAATATTCCGGTAAGGATATTTTTTTCTGCAACGAATAGAGAAGATGTCCTAACCCTACACCACCCAGCCTACAGTGTCCTAACCCTACACCACCCAGCTAGTGTCCTAACCCTACACCACCCAGCCTACAGTGTCTCTACCCACCACAGCCTACAGTGTCTAACCCTACACCACCCAGCCTACAGTGTCCTAACCCTACACCACCCAGCCTACAGTGTCCTAACCTTACACACCAGCCTACAGTGTCTAATACACCACCCAGCCTACAGTGTCCAACTACACCACCCAGCCTACAGTGTCCTAACCTACACCACCCAGCCTACAGTGTCCTAACCTACACCACCCAGCCTACAGTCCTAACCTACACCCACCAGCCTACAGTGCCCACAACACCACCCAGCCTACAGTACCCACACCACCAGCCTACAGTACCCACACACACACACCCAGCCTACAGTGCCACAACCCCACACAAAGCAGTACTCAGGTCACACACCACCATACAGTCCCCACACCACCACACCACACCAAGACCTACAGTAGCACAACACCACACACACAGTTACAGTACCCCACATACACCACCTGCAGTACCTACACAACACCACCTACAGTACACCACCACCACACAGTACCCACACCACGACACAGTGTACAACACCACATACAGTACACACAACACCACACCACCTACAGTACCCACAACACCATACGCAATACACCACCACCAGCCTACAGTACCCACAACACCACACCAACCTACAGTACCCACACCACACACATCCTACCCAAGTACCTCACCACTTACACGCCAACCACGACCTACAGTACCCACACCACCACACACAGTGCCACACCACCACATTAGCAGTACCACACCACCACACCACCTACAGTACCCACACCACCACCCAGCCTACAGTACCACACCACACCCAGCAGTACCCACACACCACCACCAACACAGTACCACACCAACACCCACCTACAGTCCCAACACATCCAGCACTGTGCCACCACCACACCCATTACAGTACCACCACACCCAGCATACAGTACCCAACACCCAGCTTACAGTACCACACCACCACACCAACCTACAGTACCCACACCACCACACAGACAGTGCCCTACACACACACACGTCCACACCACCACCTACAGTACCCACCACCACACCCAGCTACCAGTGCCACCACCACACAGCCTACAGTACCCACACCACCACACCCAGCCTACAGTACCCACACCACATCCAGCCTACAGTACCCACACACCACACCCAGCCTAGTACCACACCACCACACCCAGCCTACAGTACCCACAACACCATCCAGCCTACAGTACCCACCACACCCAGCCTGCACCCACACCACCACACCCAACACCCAAAACACCACCCAGCCTACACCACCACACCCAGCACAGTACCCACCACCAGCCTACAGTACCCACAACACACCCAGCCTACAGTACCCACAACACCACACCCAGCACAGTACCCACACCACCACCCAGCATACAGTACCCACACCACCACACCCAGCATACAGTACCCACACCACCACACCCAGCTTACAGTACCACACCACCACCAGCTTACACGTATGGTTACCAGCTTCAGGGCCATACAGTAAGGTCTGACTGACTTTGAAATTAATCCAAGTTTTCAGGAAATAATTACATGATTATGGTTGCTTATTAGTGGGGATAGTTTAGTAAGGCAGTGTAAGGCGGTGTAAGGTGGTGTAAGGCGGTGTAAGGTGGTGTAGGTAGTGTAGAGTGGTATGAAACGTGTAGGTGGTGTAAGGTGGTGAGAATGAGGAGGTGTAAGGTGTGCAGAGGTGTAGAAAGGTGTAGGTGGTGCAAGGAGGTGTAGAGAGGTGTAAAATATGTAGCGTGTAAGATTGTGTAAGGAGGTGTAAGAAGGTGTAAGGCGGTGTAAGACTGTGTAAGGAGATGTTAGGCGGTATAAGGCAGTGTAAGGGGGTTATTAAACGATATATAAGGCAGAATAAGATGGTACAAGGCGGCATAAAGCGGTATAAGGCGATATAAAGCGGTTCTCTTTGACCAGCCGGAAGCTTCAGCTAGATTATACTCAAGGGAGGCGCCAACTTATCCCCTGACCCCTGATCCCTGACCTTTTAAGCCTCAAAACTTAACATTCTCGAGGGGTCGGTGAGTTTAAATAGCGAGTATATACAGTGTGGCTCTTTTAGTTCCCCAATTACTGTTGCGGGGAAGAGAAGGAGGATCATGTGAAGATTAGGCACCCCTGTTTATTTCACCCGATAATTAAACTAACCCAACCTAACCTAAAGTAAGCTAGTTTTACCCAACCTAACCTAAATTAAGCTAGTTTTACCTAACCTAACCTAAATTAAGCTAATCTTACCTAACCTAACCTAAAGTAAGCTAGTTTTACCTAACCTAACCTAAATTGAGCTAGTTTTACCCAACCTAACCTAACCTAAAGTAAGCTAGTTTTACCTAACCTAACCTAAATTAAGCTAGATTTACCTAACCTAACCTGAACCAAGGGTGATTTAAATATCTCTCTCTCTCTCTCTCTCTCTCTCTCTCTCTCTCTCTCTCACACACACACAGAGGGGGAAGGGAGAGGATCGCGTGTGTAGTGTGGTCAGCACCGTCTGTATCTATGTATATAATTAACTAACTGTGGGTGTAATTATAGATATGTGTTGCATGTCAGCCATAAGAACGTCGCCGCTGCCATAACTCACGAACGGAACGAATTACGTCATTCATACTCGATATATTTACGTTCAACTTGGCGACTCTTGAATCCTGATGGTTTAATGGGTTTTGGAAGGGGGGGGGTGGAGGTCAAAGAGAGGTCAAGGATAGGTCAAAGAGAAGTCAAACAAGGGTCAAAGAGAGTTCAAGGAGAGGTCAAAGACGGGTCAAACAGGTTAAAGAGAGGTGAAAGAGGTCAAAGAAAGGCCAAAGAGGTAAAGAGGCAAAAGAGGGGTTAAAGGGAGGTCAAATTGACGTCAAAGAGGGGTCAAAGAGAGGTCAAGGAGGTCATGGTTTGGTTATGATTCTTTGGATCACCTGATGACCCTAGGGTTATTTTTCACCTGATGATTAAACACCTAACCTAACCAAACCCAACCTAACCTAACCTAACCTAACCAAAATCAGTAAGTGAAAAATAAACGAACTTCTTACCTTTAATTAGAGTATTTAATCATCAGGTGAAATAAACTATGGTAAAATAATAAGCTATGGTAAAATAAGCTGAGATAAAATAAGCTGAGATAAAATAAGCTGAGATAAAATAAGCCTAGATGAAATAAGCTGGGGGTCCTAATGTTCATGTGGTCACTTTTAACACAGGTATTGAGGGGGGAGGGAGGGGGGTGTGTTCAAGAATCTGTGAGCGAAGTGGTACTGAACTTGAGATGAATCAAGAGGCACACAAGTTTATACACAGCCGGGGCCCTTGCACTATTAGGGCAGAAATTAACCTGACACGGCAGCTATACATATAGTTTATTGCTGCTCCTCAAGGGGATGGGGAGGGGGGGTAAGGGGAGGGAGGAGGAAGGGGTTAGGTAAGGAGGAAGTGGGTGGAGGTGGGAAGTGGGAGGTGGAGGAGGCTGGGTGGCGAAGTGGGGAGGAGGGGTGGGGTTAGGTAGTGGGAGGGAGGGGAGGGGAAGGAGAAGGGAAGGATGGAAGGGTTAGGTAAGGGGGTGGGGAATAGGAGGAGGGAGGTGAATGGGAAGGGGAGGGATGGACGGAGTACGGGGGAAGGGAATGGGTGGGTAAGGGGGAGGGAGAGAGATGAGTAAGGGGTAAGGAAAGGGAAGGGTAAGGGTAGAAGGATAAGTAAGGGGGATGGATAAGGGAGAGAGAGGTCAAAAAGTATAAGAACGTCCACAAATTTGACCACTAAAAAAAATCCGTATTATAAAATTTAGTATTAAAATTAGTTTCTTTAATGCAGTAAGTTATTTAATTGATAACCAATTCATATCTTGGTCTAATTAATCCATGAGCGTGAACGTTTGTAAAGGGTGAACAAAATGTGAACAAAATCTGAACACGGATGAGGTGGGGAAGTTCAATAAGGAGTGAACAAACTTTGAACATGAGGGTATAGGGAATTTCAATAAAGGGTGAACAAACTTTGAACAAAATCTGAACAAAATGAAGGTTGATATGTTTAAAAAAATCTAAAAGAATAAATAAATAAAATAAATCAATCACTGAAAACACAACAAAAGAACACTAAAATAATCGACCTCAAATGACTCGGATTCGAAACCAGAGAGTCGAATCGAGTCGGTGTTACTCTGGGACACTAATGAACCTTCTGTCTGTCTTGTCAGATTATTATCACCCACCATATAGGGAGCCGACTGTGCTTACTTCCTTTCATGATTTACCTTCCAAGATAAGCCATCGCTTCGCTCTTCTCTCGCTACAATGGGTTAGGTTAGGTTAGGTTAGGTTAGGTTAGGTTAGGTTAGGTTAGGTTAGGTTAGGTTATGTAAGGTTAGGTTAGGTTAGTTAATGCTGCAAGTTAGAGACAAAATCGACGAAGAAATTAAACAAGTGTATTCTGAGCTTCATTAAACACTAAAAAACCGAACCTAACGTAACCTAACGTAACCTAACCAAAACCTAACGTAACCTAACCAAAACCTAACGTAACCTAACCAAAACCTAACGTAACCTAACCAAGACTGTAACCTTTTTTCTGTGATTTATTTTCTTTGGGTTTTTTCCGGTCGCCCTCAGATTATAGTGAACTGTTTACGCCACATCAGCTGAGTATCACACATACATACATACATACATACATACATACATACATACATACATACATACATACATACATACATACATACATACATACAGACAGACAGACACACGTACTCAACTGATAACTTCCCTGTAGAGATAACCACTCAATGACTTATCTTAGTACACGTGATTATGACTGTTGAGAATAAATAGAGCAAGGAAAAAATAAAGACAAAGCGAAGAAAAATAAAGAGCAAGGAGAAGAAAAAAAATAAGACAGCGAAAAGAAAATAAAAGAGAGTAAATAAAGAGGGCAAGTGAGAAAAATAAAGACAGCAAGAGAGCGAGAAGAGAGAGAGAGAGAGAGAGAGAGTTATCAACATCATAATCACAACCTATTAGGGGCAGATATAGGAGGTGTCAGTACATACGATAATAAACAACCTTACATAATAATTATATCTTGATGTTGTTGATAATGTTGTTTTCTTATCAGTATCTTACATCACTTCTCTCCTTGTCTCTCCATCCTTCTTCCTTTCTTTCTTTCTTTCTTTCCTTCTCTCTATCTGTCTTTCTTTCTTTCTCTCCATCTTTCTTTCTTTTTTCTCTCTCTTATATTCTTTCGCTTTCTTTCTTTTTCTCTCCATCTTTCTTTCTTTCTTTCTTTCTCTCCATCTTTCTTTCTTTTTCTTTTTTCTCACTCTCTTATATTCTTTCGCTCTTTTTTCTTTCTTTCTCTCCATCTTTCTTTTCTTTCATTCTCCATCTTTCTCTCTTTCTCTTTCTGTCTTCTCTTATTCTTTTCGACTGTTTCTTCTTCCTCCCTACAACAACAGATAGATTACACTCAGAGCCCCTCCCCTTCCTCCTCCAGCCAGCCAATTAGAAAAAAGGATCATGGTCTTAGCCTCAGCCAATCATAAGAGAATAATAATCCTAGTTCCAGCTTCAACCAATCACAAGATAGAACACCCGCTCTCTCTCTCAGTCTCCCCATCAGGCAAGAGGAAACAGTGACCGTTATAACAGTTACAACCAGAAAAGTAGACAGAGCGACCGTTATAACGTTACATTTAAAAGCCTTTTGAACATGTGAATTTGTGTCGTTGTGTTGAAAAAGACTAAATGGACGAAATATTAATAATTGCCAAATGATTTAGTCGTCTAGAATAAGATACCTCTTATATATAACAATATGAGTAGCGGAGGAAGAGTTTATCTCTCTCTCTCTCTCTCTTTCTCTACTTACAAATATATATACTCAGGTACATACATGAATACACACCCACACACACATGCATACACACACACAATCACAAGTACAAACACACATACATACCTGAATACACACACAAACACACATACACACCTGAATACACACACAGACACGAATACATACACACAAATGCACACACATATACCCAATACACACACGCACATACACACAGACACGCATGTAGACACACTTAACGTTTTATGTGGTAATAAAGACAATGTTAGTGCACACGTATTAATTCTGAGAGGTAGTTGTGTTTGTGAAGTATAATAACTACAGTTTTATGGAGAGAAAAGAAAAGGAGAAGAAGAAGAACAACAACAACAGTAAGTAACAATAACAGACACACACACACACACACACACACACACACACACACACACACACACACACACACACAATAGTAATCAACACAGGAACAATATCTTAGCGTGAAAAGTGTCTTGTGTTAGGTTTATATAAAGGTCAATATGTTTTGGTTATTAGACAGTGACGGGTGTATAGTACATAACACCCCTTCCCCACAATATCACCCACAATACCCCCTCTACTACCACAATATCCACCAATACCCACAATACCCCCATACACCACAATACCCCACCACAATACCCCCTACAATACCCCCCACAAAATGTCCAAAATCAGGCCTGACCACCACCTCGCCTTCGTCTCCACACAATAGACTACCACAATATTTCATTCCAAATATCGAGTAAATGGCCGAACTTCTACTCCATAAATAAGAAATAATGGGTTTAATTACTTCATTTTCCCCTTTATCTTGTACCACAGGCCGAAAAGGTGTGTGTGGGGAGGAGGGGAAGAGAGGGAGTGTATGTGCGGGGGAGGGTATGACGCCACTGATGACGTCATGCTAGTTGCCAAGACGTAAATAATAAATAGCTTTTAATAATGTGGAAATTCGTTTGGTAAAGTTAATTTTATTTTATTTTTGTGTTTGTCTTTGAAGAAATGAATCCGTGAAATTACCTGACGGGTTTTGGCGGTTGTTGATGAGTTGTTGGTGAATTATTGTTATTAAAGGAGTTATGTCTTTCTTAGTCTGTTTTAATGGACGTCCAGCCCAATGACGTCATAGCTGGTCATCCAATCAGAGGGCACTATCATTATTAAAGGCATCATGACGTCCAATCAGAAGGCATCATTATTGAAGAATCATGACAGGGAATGTTTATCCAATCAGAGGGTAACTTTTTTGAAGGTGTAAACTGCTCATCCAATCAGAGAACAGTTCTGCAGGAGGAGGTCGTAGTAGTGACGTCAGCAGGGTGAAGGCAGTGTACTACGTGGTCACAGTCACAATTTTGGTAAGGTAAGGTAAGGTAAGGTAAGGTAAGGTAAGGTAAGGTAAGGTTAGGTAAGGTAAGGTAAGGTAAGGTAAGGTAAGGTAGGTAAGGTAAGGTTAGGTAAGGTAAGGTAAGGTAAGGTAAGGTAAAGGTTAGGTAAAGGTAAGGTAAAGGTAAGGTAAGTTAAGTTAAGGTAAGGTAAGGTAAGGTTGGGTAAGGTATTAAGGTAAGGTAAGGTTAGGTAAGGTAAGGTAAGGTAAGGTAAAGGTTAAGGTAGGTAAGGTAAGGTTAGGTAAGGTAGAGTAAGGTAAGGTAAGGTAAGGTTAGGTAAAGGTAGTAAGGTTAGGTAAGGTAAGGGTAGGTTAGGTAAGGTAAGGTAAGGTAAGGTAAGGTTAGGTAAGGTAAAAAGGTAAGGTAAAGAATGGGTTAGGTAAGGTAGGTAAGGTAAGGTAAGGTAAAAGGTAAGGTAAGGTAAGTTTAGGTAAGGTAGCATATAAGGTAGGTAAGGTAAGGTAAGGTAAGGTAAGGTAAGGTTAAGGTTAGGTAAGGTAAGGTAAGGTAAGGTAAGGTTAAGGTAAGGTAAGGTAAAGGTAGGTAAAAGGTTAGGTAAAAGGTAAAGGTAAGGTAAAGGTTAGGTAGGTAGGTAGGTAAAGGTTAGGTAAGGTAAAAGGTAAGGTTAGGTAAGGATGAGTAAGGTAAGGTAAGGTTAGGTAAGGTAAGGTAAGGGTAAAAGGTAAGGTTAGGTAAGGTAGGTAAGAGTATAAGGTTAGGTAAGGTAAAGGTAAGGTTAGGTAAGGTAAAGGTAAGGTAAGGTTAGGTAAGGTATTAAAGGTAAAGGTAGGTAAGGTAAGGTTAGGTAAAGGTAAAGGTAAGGTAAGGTAAGGTAAGGTTAAGGTAAGGTAAAGGTAAGGTTAGGTAAGGTAAGGTTAAGGTAAGGTAAGGTAAGGTTAGGTAAAGGTAAGGTAGATAGGTAAAGGTAAGGTTAGGTAAGGTAAGGTAAAGGTAAGGATTAGGTAGGTAAGGTAGGTAAGGTAAGATAGAGTAAGGTTAGGTAAAAAGGTAAGGTAAAAGAGTAGGTAAGGTAAGGTAAGGTTAGGTAAAGTAGGTAAAATTAAGGTTAGGTAAGGTAGGTAAGGTAAGGTAAGGTAAAGTAAAGGTAAGGTTAGGTAAGGTAAGATGAGTAAGGTAAGGAGGTAAAGGTTAGGTAAGGTAAAGGTAAGGTTAGGTAAAGGTAAGGTAAGGTTAGGTAGGTAGGTAGGTAAGGTAAAGGTAGGTAAAAGTGGTTTAGGTAAAGGTAAAGGTAAGTTTAGGTAAGGTAAAGGTAAAAGGTAAGGTAAAAAGGTAAAAGGTAAGGTAGGTAAGTTTAGGTAAAGTGAGGTAATTTAGGTAAGGTAAAGGTAAAAGGTAAAAGGTAAGGTAAGGTGGTAAGGTAAAGATGAGTTAGGTAAGTTTAGGTAGGTAAGGTAAGGTAAGGTAAGGTAGTAGGTAAAGGTAAGGTTAAGGTAAGGTAAGGTAAAAGGTAAGGTAAGGTAAGGTAAGGTTAGGTAAGGTAAAGGTAAGGTAAAAGGTAAGTTTAGGTATAAGGTAAGGTAAGGTAAGGTAAAAGGTAAAAGGTAAGTTTAGGTAAGGTAAGGTAAGAGTTTAGGTAAGGTAAAAAGGTAAGGTAAAGGTAAGGTAAGGTAAAGGTAAGTTTAGGTAAGGTAAGGTAAGTTTAGGTAAGGTAAAGGTAAAAGGTAAAGGTAAGGTAAGGTAAGTAGTTTAGGTAAGGTAAAGTATAAGTTTAGGTAAGGTAAAAGGTAAGGTAAAGGTTAGTGAGATTTAGGTAAAATAAGTTTAGGTAAAGGTAGATTTAGGTAAGGTAAGTTTAGGTAAGGTAAGGTTAGGTAAGGTTAGATGAAGTTTAGGTAAAGGTAAGTTTGGGTAAGGTAAGGTAAGGTAAGGTAAGGTAAGGTAAGGTAAGGTTAGGTAAAGGTAAGTTTAGGTAGGTAAAGGTTAGGTAAGTTTAGGTAAGGTAAGTTTAGGTAGGTAAAAGGTTAGGTAAGGTTAGGTAAGTTTAGGTAAGGTAAAGGTAAGGTTAGGTAAGTTTAGGTAAGGTAAGGTAAAGTAAAGGTAAGGTAAGGTTAGGTAAAAGGTAAGTTTAGGTAAATGAAGGTTAGGTAAAGTTTAGGTAAGGTAGGATTTAGGTAAGGTAAAGGTTAGGTAAGGTTAAGGTAAGTTTAGGTAAGGTAAGGTAAGGTTAGGTAAGGTTAGGTAAAGTTTAGGTAAGGTAAGTTTAAGGTAAGGTAAGGTTAGGTAAGGTTAGGTGAGGTTTAGGTAAGGTAAAGGTAAGGTTAGGTAAAAGGTAAGGTAAGGTAAGGTAAAGGTAAGGTAAAGGTAAGGTTAGGTAAGTTTAGGTAAGGTAAGGTAAGTTTAGGTAAAGGTAGGTAAAGGTAAGGTAAGGTAAGGTAAGTTTAGGTAAGGTAGGTAAGTTTAGGTAAGGTAAAGGTAAGGTTAGGTAAGTTTAGGTAAAGGTAAGTTTAGGTAAGGTAAGGTAAGGTAAGGTAAGGTAAGGTTAGGTAAGTTTAGGTAAGGTAAGGTAAGTTTAGAGTAAAGGTGGTAAGGTAAAAGGTAAGGTAATTGGTAGGTTTAGGTAAGGTAAAGGTAAGTTTAGGTAAAAGAAGGTAAGGTAAGGTTAGGTAAGGTTAGGTAAGTTTAGGTAAAGGTAAGTTTAGGTAAGGTAAGGTTAGTAAAGGTTAGGTAAAGGTAAAGGTAAGTTTAGGTAAGGTAAGGTAAGGTAAGGTAAAAAGGTTAAGGTGAGTTTAGGTAAGGTGGGTAAGGTAAGGTAAGGTAAGGTAAAGATGGGTTAGGTAAGTTTAGGTGGAGTAAGGTAAGTTTAGGTAAAGGTGGGTAAAGGTAAAAGGGGTTAGGTAAGGTAAAGGTGGGTAAGGTAAGGTTAGAGTGAAGTTTAAGGTAAGGTAAAAGGTAAGTTTAGGTAAGGTATGGAAAGTTTAGGTAATGGGTAAGGTAAGGTAAGGTAAGATGAGTTAGATGTAAGTTTAGGTAAGGTAAAGGTAAGGTTAGGTAAGGTTAGGTAAGTTTAGGTAAGGTAAGTTTAGGTAAGGTAAGGTTAGGTAAGGTTGAGGTAAAAGGTAAGTTTAGGTAGATGAGTTAGGTAAAGTTTAGGTAAGGTAAGTTTAGGTAAGGTAAGATTAGGTAAAGGTTAGGTAAGGTAAGGTAAGTTTAGGTAAGGTATTAAGGTAAAGGTGAGGGTAAAGGTAAAGGTAAGGTAAAAGGTTAAATGTAAAGGTTAGGTAAGTTTAGGTAAGGTAAGGTAAGTTTAGGTAAAGATTAAAGGTGAGGTAAGGTTAGGTAAGTTTAGGTAAAAGGTTAAAGGTAAGTTTAGGTAAAGGTAAGGTAAGGTAAGGTAAGGTTAGGTAAGTTTAGGTAAGGTAGGTAAAGTTTAGGTAAGGTGTAAGGTAGAGTTTAGGTAAAGGTAAAGATTAAAAGGTAAGGTAAGGTAAGGTAAGGTAAGGTAAGTTTAGGTAAGGTAAAATTAAAGGTAAGTAGGTGGAGTAAAGTTAAGTTTAGGTAAGGTAAAGTGTTAAGGTAATGGGTAAAGGTAAGGTAAAAGGTAAGGTTAGGTAAGTTTAGGTGGAATTAAAAGGTAGAAGTTTAGGTGAAGGTAAGGTAAGGTAAAGGTAAGGTAAGGTAAGGTAAAGGTAAGGTTAAGGTAAGTTTAGGTAAGGTAAGGTGGTTTAGGTAAGGTAAAGGTAAGGTAAAGGTAAGGTTAGGTAAGTTTAGGTAAGGTAAGGTAAGGTAAAGGTAAAGGTTAGGTAAGTTTAGGTAAGGTAAGGTAAGTTTAGGTGGGTATGATAAGTTTAGGTAAGGGTAAAGGTAAGGTAAAGGTAAAGGTATGGTTGGAGTAGGATTTAGGTAAGGTAAAGGTAAGTTTGAGTAAGGTAAAGGTAAGGTAAGGTAAAGGTAAAAAGGTAAAGGTAAGGTAAAGTTTAGGTAGGTAAAAGGTAAGGTAAGGTAAAGATTAAATTAAGGTTAGGTGAAGTTTAGGTAAAGGTAAGGTAAGTTTAGGTGGAGTGAGTAAAGATTATGGTGGGTTAGGTAGGTTTAGGTAAGGTAAGATGGAGGTAAAGATGAAGGTAAGGTAAAGGTAAGGTTAGGTAAGATTTTAGGTAGATGGAGTGTAAGGTAAGGTAAAGGTATGAGTAGAGTTTAGGTAAGGTAAAGGTAAAGGTGGGTAAAGGTAAAGATAAGGTTAGTTAGAGTTTAGGTAAGGTAAGGTAGGTTAGGTAAAGGTAAGGTATAAGGTAAAGGTAAGGTAAGGTAAGGTAAAGTTAAGGTAGGTAAGAAGTTTAGGTGAAGGTAAGGTAAGTTTAGAGTGGGTTAGGTAAGTTAGGTAAAGGTAAGGTAAAGATTGAGTTAGGTGTAAGGTTTAGGTAAAAGATGGAGTAAGTTTAGGTAAGGTAAAGGTAAGGTAAGGTAAAGGTAAGGAGTTAAGATTAAGTTTAGGTAAGGTAAGGTAAAAGGTAAAGGTATTAAGGTTAGGTAGTTTAGGTAAGGTAAAAGGTAAGTTTAGGTAAAAGGTAAGGTAAAGGTAAGGTAGGTAAGGTTAGTAAAGTTTAGGTAAGGTAAGGTAAAGGTAAAGGTAAGGTAAAGATGAAAGTTTAGGTAAGGTTAGGTAAGTTTAGGTAGGTAAGGTAAAAGGTAAGGTGAGGTAAGGTAAGGTTAGGTAAAGTAAGGTAAAGGTAAGGTAAGGTTAGGTAAAGGTAAAGGTAAGGTAAAAGGTAAGGTAAGGTAAAAGGTTAGGTAAGGTAAGGTATGGGTAAGAGTAAGGTTAGGTAAAGGTAGGTAAAGGTAGGGTAAGGTAAGGTAAGGTAAGGTTAGGTGGAGTTAGGTAAGGTTAGGTAAAGGTAAAGATTAAGGTAAAGGTAAGGTGTGGGTAAGTTTAGGTAAAGGTTAGGTAAGTTTAGGTAAAAGGTAAGAGTAAGGTTAGGTAAGAAGTTTAGGTAAAGGTAAAGATAAAAAGGTAAAAGGTAAGTTTAGGTAAGTTAGGTAAGTTAGGTAAGGTAAGGTAAAGGTAGAAGTTTAGGTAAAAGGTAAAAGGTAAAGGTAAAGGTATTAAGTTTAGGTAAGGTAAAAGATGGAGTAAAGGTAAGGTAAAGGTAAGGTAAGGTTAGGTAAAAGGTTAGGTAAGGTAAGGTAAAGTTAAAGGTAAGAGGTAAGGTAAAATGGGTAAAGTTTCCAGTAAGGTTAAGGTAAGTTTAGGTAAGGTAAGGTAAGAGTTAGGTAAGGTTAGAGTAAGGTAAAAGAGTAAGGTAAAATAAGTTTAAGGTAGAGTTAGGTAAGTTTAGGTAAGGTTAAGTGAAGTTTGGGTAAAGGTAAAGGTAAGGTTAGGTAGGTTAGGTAAGGTAAAGGTAAGGTAAAGGTAAGGTAAGGTAAAGGTAAAGGTGAGTAAGTTTAGGTAAAGGTTAAGAGTAAGTTTAGGTAAGGTAAGGTAAGGTTAGAGTAAGTTTAGGTAAGGTAAAAGGTAAGGTAAGGTAAGTTTAGGTAAGGTTAGGTAAGTTTAGGTAAAGGTAAGGTAAGGTGGTTTATATGGAGTAAGGTAAGGTAAGGTAAGTTTAGGTAAGGTTAGGTAAGTTTAGGTAAGGTAAGGTAAAAAGGTAAGGTAAGGTAAAAAGATGTAAAGGTAAGTAGGTAAAGGTAAGGTAAGGTTAGGTAAAGATTAAAAGGTGGGTTAGGTAGGTTTAGGTGGGTAAGGTGGGTAAGGTAAGTTTAGGTAAAGGTAAGGTAAGGTAAGGTAAGGTAAGGTTAGGTAAGTTTGAGTGTAAGATGGTAAGGTAAGTTTAAGGTAGGTTAAGTTAAGTTTGGGTAAAGGTAAAGGTGGAGTGTAAGGTAAGGTGATAGATAAAGGTAAGTTTAGGTAAGGTTAGGTAAGTTTAGGTGGGTAAAAAGGTAAGGTAAAGGTAAAAGGTAAGGTAAGTTTAGGTAAAGGTAAAGGTAAGGTAAGGTAAGGTAAGTTTAAGGTGAGTTAGGTAAGTTTAGGTAAGGTAAAAGGTAAGGTAAGGTAAGGTAAGGTAAGTTTAGGTGGTAAAGGTAAGGTAAGTTTAGGTAAAGGTAAAAGGTAAGGTTAGGGTAAGTTTAGGTAAGGTAAGGGAAAAGGTAAGTTTAGGTAAGGGTAAGGTGTGGAGTGATAAAGGTAAGGTAAGTTAGGTAAAGATTAGGTAAGTTTAGGTAAGGTAAAAGGTAAAGGTTAGGTAAGTTTAGGTAAGGTAAGGTAAGGTAAAGATGTAAGGTAAGGTAAGTTTAGAGTAGAGTTAGGTAAGGTTTAGGGTAAAGGTAAGGTAAAGGTAAAAGGTAAGGTAAGATTAGGTAAGGTAAAAGGTTAAAAGGTAAGGTAAAAATTAAGGTAAAAGGTAAAGTTTAGGTAAGGTAAAAGGTAAGGTAAGGTAAAGGTAAAGGTAAGTTTAGGTAAGGTAAGGTAAAAGGTAAGGTAAAAGGTAAGGTAAAGGAGTAAGGTAAAGGTTAGGTAAGGTAAAAGGTAAGGTAAAGGTTAGAGTAAGTTTAGGTAAGGTAAGGTAAGGTAAGGTGGGATTTAGGTAAGGTTAGGTAGGTTTAGGTAAAGGTTAAGGTAAAGGTAAAAGGTAAGGTAAGATGATGAGGTAAGAAAAGGTAAGGTAAAAGTTAAAAGGTAAAGGTAAAGGTAAGGAAGTTTAGGGAGTTAGGTAAGTTTAGGTAATGTAAAGGTAAGGTAAAAAGGTAAGGTAAAGGTAAAAGTTAAAGGTAAGTTTAGGTAATGTTAGGTAAGATTTATGTAAGGTGGGTTAGGTAAGGTAAGGTAAGGTAAGATGGGGTTTAGGTAAGGTAAGGTAAGGTTAAGGTAAGTTTAGGTAAGGTAAGTTTAGGTAAGATTAGGTAAGTTTAGGTAAGGTAAGGTAAGGTAAAGTTTAGGTAAGGTAAGTTTAGGTAGATTAGGTAAGTTTAGGTAAGGTAAGGTAAAGGTTAAGGTAAGTTTAGGTAAAGGTAAGTTTAGGTAAGATTAGGTAAGTTTAGGTAAGGTAAGGTAAGGTTAAGGTAGAAGTTTAAGGTGGGTAAAAGGTAAGGTAAAGGTAAGGTTAGGTAAGGTAAGGTAAAAGGTTAAGGTAAGGTGAGTGAAGGTAAGTTTAGGTAAGGTTAGGTAAGTTTAGGTAAGGTAAGGTGGGTTAGGTAAGTTTAGGTAAAGATGGGTTTAGGTAAGGTGGGTAAGAGTAAGGTTAGGTAAGGTGAGTAAAAGGTAAGGTAAGGTAAGGTAAAGTTAAGTTTAGGTAAGATTAGGTAAGATTTAGGTAAGGTAAGGAGTTAGGTAAGTTTAGGTAAGGTAAAGGTAAGGTAAGGTGGGTAAGGTTAGGTAAGGTGAGTAAAGGTAAAGGTAAGGTGGGTTTAGAGTGATGAGTTAAAATTAAGTTTAGGTAAAGGTAAGGTAAGGTTAGGTAAGTTTGGGTAAGGTAAGTTTAGGTAAAGGTAAAGGTTAGGT
>NW_024740094.1:1203374-1205874 GCF_018991925.1 Homarus americanus
GTGATCCAAAATAACAATAACAATAATAACAAAAAACAACAATATTAAAACAACAAAACAACAGTCAACAACAATAACAAAAACAACAATATTAAAACAACAACAACAACAACAATAATAATAATAATAATAATAATGGAATTGGCAAGGGGCAGCGACTGTGTGGGTTGGTTGGTTTCAAGAGTGTCCTCGACTCCACGTATACACTCATAATTACGATTCTGGCCGCTGATTGGCCTTCAAGTAGCCAATCACCATTAAGAATAAAAGAGAGTGGAGTTTCTTGGTCAGTCTTAAGTGTAGTGGTCGTCCAGAGAGAGAGAGAGAGAGAGAGAGAGATTAGTGTTTTATAGATAAGTGGAGCCAAGTGGGAGGTGTTTCTCATTTCTTCTATTATGTATGTATGTATGTATGTATGTATGTATGTATGAATGTATGTATGTATGTATGTATGTAGGTTACACACAATATAGTAAATACGTTAATGTTGTTTCCAAGCAACTCAGGCATGAAGGTCAAGTTAGGGTGGTCCAGAGAGGAGAGAGGGGAGGTGGAGGGGAGGGAGGGGGGGGAGAAGAGGGAGGAGAGGAGGGGGAGGGAGGGGGAGAGGAGGAGATGGAGATGGGGAGAAGGGGTGGGAGGAGAGGAGGTGGAAGGGGAGGAAGGAGAGGAGAGAGAGAAGGAGGAGGAGAAAAGGAAGGATGAGGGAGAGAGAGAGGAGGAAGAGGTAGAGGAGAGGATAGGAGGACCAGACCATCTTTACCACCAAACACTTGTTCTTCAGATTACATCAGATTTATTACACCTCCTTAATTTAATATGTATTTAACGATCTGTACCGCGCGGCTGAGTGGATAACAAACTAACTTTCCATCCCAAGAGGTCAATGTTTCGAGGCCAAGGAACCCACTCCCTTCCCTTCCCAGATGTGAATGAGGAAAACTGACTTTAGTGTTAAAGAAGCAGCCAAGTACAGTGTCTGGTGATGGTACTGAAGGCTTAGTAACAGAGTGTGTGTGGACCCACTTTCACATCTTTACAGCGTCTGTCCGTCCATCTGTCTGTCTGTCTGTCTGTTTACGCAATGGTTATTAATATTCAATACAAGCTGGGGTTTATTTGTCTCTCTCTCTCTCGCCATCTCTGCCTAGTGTCTATTTTCTCTCGCTCTCTCTTGCTCTGATATTTCTTTCGTAATTTTTCTTCATTTTCTTTTATATAGAAGAGAGAGAGAGAGAGAGGGGGCGGGGCTGAAAGAAAGGCCTGGTGTAAGGAGAGGTGAGGGGAGGAGGAGGAGGGAGGGAGGAGAGAGGGAGGAGAGAGGAGGAGGGAGAGAGGAGGGAGGGAGGAGGGAGGAGGAGGGAGGCGGCACTTTGATTATCTCTCCAGGGTGTGTTAACTGAGAGAGGTGAGAGGAGGAGGGAGGGAGAAATGAGGAGGAGAGATGAGGAGATAGAGGAGAGGAGGAAGGATGAGTAAGGTAGGGAAGTAGGTGGATGGAGCAGGACAGGTGAGGAAAAGAGAGGGAAAAGAGGTAAAGGGAGAGAGAGGAAGGAGAAAGAGGGAAAAAGAGGAAAGAAGGAAGAAAGTGACATAGAGACACACAAGAAAAAACCACCCCGTACCCCCCACCACCCCCACACGACCCTCTCCCACCCACCACCCCACCCACTCTTCACCCACCACCACCACAAACCAGATGTTCAGGTCAGTGGAGTGGTAGAACGCAGTCTTTGTATCACTACCACAATCAACCACACCAACACCGACCTTACCACACTACCACAGTGAGGCCACGGTCCCCACCTACACTACCTCAGCGTCACACACCTGGTCAGAGGAACACCTGGCCATGACAATAAGCGGCAGAGATAAACTGTTTAATAATAATAATGATGATGATGATGATGATGATGATGATGATGATGATGATGATGATAAAAGAGAATAAATAAAATCCTTTCCTATAATAAACGCAAAATTTCCTTTAATTCCCAACAACCTTTATCTCCTCCACCTCCCTCACTTTATATCCCCCAATCCCTCACCTTCCCCACCTCTCACTTTCCCCCCCCTACACCCTCACCTCTCCTTAAGAAATTCCAAATACCGAACCCAGATTACATTTTTGAGAGAGAAGGTAATTTACTGATCTAATTTAACACTAATTTTACCTTGATTTCTTCCCTAAGGTTCACGAGACCTTAAAATATATCTCCTGTGTTCTGAAGATTTGTTATATTATTACACGATAGGTCAGAAAAATTTGCGTTAACTATGGATGGGGGGTGGGGGAGGTGTGGTGGGAAGGGGTGGTAGGGGAAGGTGGTAGGGGAAGGTGTGGTAGGGGGAAGGGTGTGTGGTGATGAGGAGAGGAGTGTGTGGGTGGGGGTAAGGGTGGAGGAGAGGGTAGAGGGGAGGGTGAGGGAAGGGAAGGAAGGTGGGAGAAATACGAGAGGGAGAAAGAAGTGGGAAGAAGGGTGAGAGGAGGAGGAGGAGG
>NW_024740094.1:1208374-1245874 GCF_018991925.1 Homarus americanus
TGACTGATGTTCCACTTCTGACTGATGTTCCACTTGACTGATGTTCCACCTGACTGATGTTCCACCTGACTAATGTTCCACCTGACAATTGTTCCACCTGACTGATGTTCCACCTGACTAATGTTCCACCTGACTAATGTTCCACCTGACTGATGTTCCACCTGACTAATGTTCCACCTGACTAATGTTCCACCTGTTTGGTAGAGTGTGGTAGGTGGAGTGTGGTAGGTGGTGTGGTGTGATTGTGGTAGCTGGCATGATGGAAGAGGGTAAGGGCGTGGTAGTGATATGAAGGAGTCTGGTTGTAATGTGGTAGCAGGCGGTGTGGTAGAGGTGTGGTTGGCGGTGTAGCAGAGTGTGTGGTAGAGATGTGGTAGCAGGCAGTGTGGTAGCAGGAGGTGTGGTAGAGGTGTGGTCACTGGTACACCGTTTAGACAAGGTACAACACACACCGCCACTACAACAATGCCCAGAGAGAGAGAGAGAGAGAGAGAGAGAGAGAGAGAGAGAGAGAGAGAGAGAGGGAGAGAGAGAGAGAGAGAGAGAGAGAGAGAGAGAGAGGAGAAAAAAAGGATTATCTTTGTGGTTCACTCTGCTAAATTAGGGGTCGCCATGCCGGGAGGGGAAGGGGGGGAGGGGGAACTCTAAGGGGGTTAGGGGAGAGAGAGGGGGAGGGGAGAGGGTATTCTGAGACTGTGAGGGGAAGGTGAGGGGAGGGGTGAGAAGGGAGGTGAGAGGAGAGGGTATTTTAAGGGTGTGTGAAAGTGGTGTTTAGGATAGTGGGGGAAAGGGTGGGGTTGTGATGGTACTAGTGGTGGTGGTGATGAGTGGTGGTGGTGATGGCAACAGGTGGTGGTGATGGTACTAGTGGTGGGGTGATGGTACTAGTGGTGGTGATGCTAGTGTGATGGTACTAGTGGTGGTGGTGATGGCACTAGTGGTGTGGTGATGGACTAGTGGTGGTGGTGATGGTACTAGGTGGTGGTGATGGTACTAGTGGTGGTGGTGATGGTACGTGGTGGTGGTGGTGGGATGCAATAGTGGGTGGTGATGACTAGTGGTGGTGGTGATGGCACTATGGTGGTGGTGATGGTACTAGTGGTGGTGATGAAAGTGGTGGTGGCGACTAGTGGTGGTGGTGATGGCAATTAGTGGTGGTGGTGATGGCACTAGTGGTGGTGATGGCACTAGTGGTGGTGGTGATGGTACTAGTGGTGGGGGATACTAGTGTGGTGTGATGGCACTAGTGGTGTGGTGATGGCACGTGGTGGTGGTGATGGTACTAGTGGTGGTGATGATGGCACTAGTGGTGGTGGTGATGGTACTGTGGTGGTGGTGGCATTAGTGGTGGTGGTGATGGCACCAGTGGTGGTGGTGATGGCACTAGTGGTGGTGGTGATGTTCAGTGGTGGTGGCATGGTGCTGGTGTGATTACGGCGGTGGTGGTGATGGTACTAGTGGTGGTGGGTGATGGCACTAGTGGTGGTGGTGATGGTACTAGTGGTGGTGGTGGTACTAGTGGTGGTGGTGATGGTACTAGTGGTGGTGGTGATGGTACTAGTGGTGGTGGTGATGGTACTAGGTGGTGGTGATGGTACTAGTGGTGGTGGTGATGGTACTAGGTGGTGGTGTGATGGTACTAGTGGTGGTGGTGATGGTACTAGTGGTGGTGGTGATGGTACTAGTGGTGGTGGTGATGGTACTAGTGGTGGTGTGGTGGTACTAGTGGTGGTGGTGATGGTACTAGTGGTGGTGGTGATGGTACTAGGTGGTGGTGACACTAGTGGTGGTGGTGAGGTACTAGGTGGTGGTGAGTGGCACTAGTGGTTGATGATGGTGGCTAGTGGTGGTGAGGGTACTAGGTGGTGGTGATGGTACTAGTGGTGGTGGTGATGGTACTAGTGGTGGTGGTGATGGTACTAGTGGTGGTGGTGATGGTACTAGTGGTGGTGGTAGGTACTAGGAGTGATGGTAATATTGAGAGAGAGAGAGAGAGAGAGAGAGAGAGAGAGAGAGAGAGAGAGAGAGAGAGAGAGAGAGAGAGAACAAACACACAAACACATAAACAAACACATTCTCCATAACCACTCCTCCCCAAAAAAAACAAAACAAAAATCCCAAAGAAAACCAGATGCTATGATTACTTCCTTTTCTGAGACCTTATACAAAAACCACAGCGAACTAAACTAAATAATATCTCAAGATTATATTTAATCTCTCTCTCTCTCTCTGTCTCTGGTGATTTATTCTTGATGACTTAATTGGATGGGATTTATTTTTTCGAGATTTATCAAGTGGTATTAATATTTATTTATTGTGTGTGTGTGTGTGTGTGTGTGTGTGTGTGTGTGCGTTAACAAAATATCTCCCCAGCCCATTTCTACAGCCATCTCCATAACATCACTCTGTTTTACCATAATATTTTTTTTTCAATGTCGCTTTTTTTTCCTTCGGGCAAAATTCATAAAACAAAATAACACCAATAACAAGTTTATTTTTTCATAATAGACCTTAATGGTTTATAAAGAAACGATCATTATGAGACCTAATTGCCTCGTTTGGGGGTAATTGTGTAGTTAGTGGCCTCTAATTAATGGGATTCTTTTTCATAATTTTCATGTTAAGTTTGGCTATCAATTATTGTTAATTTCATCCACTTTAGACACAGATATAAAAGAGAGGGGGTGGGGGAGGGGGGTGGAGAGGGGGAAGGAGAGGGAAGTGGAGAGGATGGAAAGGGGAGTGGGAAGAGAGGAGAAATAGAAGGATTGGGGAAACGGGAAAAGGGTGGAGAATGGAGGAAGGAAAAAGGGGGAAGGGTAAGAGAATGTCGAAGGGTGCAGGAGGGGAAGGGTGATGAGGGGGGAGAAAGGGGGAAAAGAGGAGGGGTGAAGAAGGGGAAAGAGGGGAGAAAGGGTGAAAGGAGAGTGAGGTACACAAGGAGGCAGCATGACCGGCACTGCACTAGACTCCTCCACTCCAACAGCACAGTTAGGTACCCGTTCACAGCTGGGTGGACTATGAGGTGGAATGTAGGTGTCACTGGAAAGTTATAGGAAAATTCACAGTTTAGTTAGGTTTTCATTTCTGATCATGGCGATAAATGGTTACTGAATTTTTTTTTCAATTACCAAAGAAAACATTCAAAACCTAACCTAACCTAACCTAGCCAAATGTCACACTAGTTGTCAAGTATTAATAGAAACAAACCCCAAATTACATCGTAAGTCACGTGACAATAAGCACATTATGTCCGAAAATTTTTCATTTCGCTAACTGCAAAATAATGCCAAGGCAGTTTTGATGACAAGTCTTGAGATACAACAGAAGGTTATAATCTCATAATGACCCAACACGAGGTATAGCCGGGTCCTCTGTGATCTCCACGTCATGGCGGTTTGAGTTGAGTCAGCAGCCAAGCCAGTCACAAGTTGTTGCTAATCGCCTTGCTAATGACATCGTAATTCTCACACACACACACAGAAATTGTCAAAGGTACCGGCCACGCACCTCACTGGCGACGAAAGGAGGCCCAGGAGGGGGGGTCCTTGGGCCACTGGGTGACTGTCAGTGACAGCCAGGTCTGTAACCAGCCCCCCCCCCTGAAAGAGCGCCTACTAGAGTACAAAACAGCTACCAAAAAATCAAACACCACCGTCAAAATTATCAACCAGATTAAAAATCCCAATTTGGCGCAAAAACCACAACGTGACCTCCCACCTAACTAATGGCCAAGAAACTTCTCCAGATGACCTCACCTGACATAGATCAACCCATTTCACCTTAAACCTGCCCACTTAAACACAGATACAATATTTTTTTTTATATAGTATCAAATCATAAGTAAATCAGCTCTATACATTCCTATATTGAGCTTGACTGACAATTTACCTTTCACTTATACGGACCCTGGACCTTGTGGTGGCTCGTCATATTAGTGTTAATAAATATTTACCTGACAAAGTGTAAACTGATATTTTTTCTCTTACCAACATGAGAGGAAATTCCGAGGCTGCTTGTTTGAAATTAGTCACAGAGTTTAGTACAGTAGTTCATGGAATTTTCACCAGACTCACGACTTGTTATTGATAAGATTTAGTGACTTAAGAAAGTTTGTGAATCCTTAACAATATTATCGAAAATGAATGGGATAAATCTATCTATCTATCTATCTATACATCTCCTCAACTGTTCACCTCTCCTCCTTCCCTTTCCCTTCCCCACCTCCCTCCCCTATCCCTCTCACCCCCCCCTCCCTACTCCGTCTCACCCCCTCTCTTCCTAACCTCCCGCTCCTCCACAACATTGGTATGTAAGAGGGAGGGAAGGCTATGGTCTTGTTTCCTAGTTAACTTTGTTTGAATATCGAGGAAGGCGAGTCAACCTGAAAACTGTTCCCAGGCGGTGCTGAATACAATGTGTGTGTGTGTGTGTGTGTGTGTGTGTGTGTGTGTGTGTGTGTGTGTGTGTGTGTGTGTGTGTGTGTGTGTGTGTGTGTGTGTGTGTGTGTGTGTGTGTGTGTGTGTGTGTGTGTGTGTGTGTGTGTGTGTGTGTGTGTGAAAATTAAGATAAATTGTGTGTTGAGAGAGAAAATGAATCTGAAACAAAGGGAGAAACTCACAGACAGACAAAGAGAGTCCTGTCGTGACCTCATTGACACCCAGGGAGGCGGCGGCACTGTCAGTTTATAAAACCCAGGTCAACGCATCCCGGCCAGAGGTCAAGAAGATCATCGCCCCAACAGGTCAGCTCAGGTCACTATTCCAACAGGTCAGTCGGTTAGGAGAGAGAGAGAGAGAGAGAGAGAGAGAGAGAGAGAGTAATATTAATTTCCTCATACCATCAGCTATTCATGGCCACTCATGACGAAATATCATGGCACAATTAATATATCATCATAACCGGAACTATAACAATATTTATATGAAAATAATAACGCAACAACTACCCCATATAATAATAATAATAATAATAATATTTAATGACGCGAAAAAATAATAAGAACGAATGCGGTGTGTCAGTGAATGGCATTCCACCGTTCTTGGAAGGAATCCGCGTCCATCCGGTTTCTTGCATTTTATGCCTCACGAACGTAAACAAAGCGACAAAAATGCGATCTCGGAGCCATTCTTTTAGCCCACCACTGAGTTAATGCCATAAAATTAATAATAATGGTTCCAGGGAGGATTTTACTGCCCACCCCCCAAGGTCTTGACACGTACGGACGCACACACGTACGGACGACGACATGACAGGTGATTATTTTTTTGGAGAGAACTGAAGGCACGCGTTTGTGGGCACGGAGTTATCCTGATTGGTCCTCTTCCACTCTGACGTCAAACAGTCACTCCTACCCCATAACACTACGTAATGGAACCAACCTAAACTAACCCAATCCCAACCGAATCCAGCCTCACAAAAGGGAATATCGGCTGACGTCATGGAGGAGAGGCCAATCAGCATACATTCTCCGGTGGGTAAGAACCAATCAGGGTACACAAACAGCCAACATTTAAACGAAATTACATATAATCGGGAAGTATTGAGTCAAGTGGTGTTGTGATGTTATAGTACTGTGGCGGCACCTCTGGCTTCCACTCGGGATGTATAACAACAACAACAATAATACAACAACAACAATACAACAACCACAACAATAAAAATAATAACAATAACAATAATAACAAGTAACATTATTACTACTACTACTACTACTACAACTACTACTACTACTACTACTACACTACTACTACTATTACTCTACTACTTTTTTTTTTTTTAAAGTGGCTCAGCCTCCAATAGCCACACCTTCGCCACCATTTATTTACCTTAATATTAAATATCCTAATACATAAGAAGCTATCCTATCTGTGTTAATTAGTTGAGCTGCAGATCCATGCGGCATTCAGTGACTGTAGCCTCATAGTCAATATCTGCAGCAGTTGTCGGAGAAGGCAGAAGCTCCGTTCCTGAGGCAGAGCAAAGCCGACCAAGGAGAGAGAAGACATGACATCTCATCCAGGCTGTGACATAACTTCTGGTCTGCTGCTTGTTCTGAGATCAGCTCCATGAGTCTGGCGAGAAACATCTTGCACTTGGGCCCATCCTGCATCAGAGGTTGTGGAACACCAGAGGAGTGAAGCTGCCTTGATCAACATTTCCGAATTCTCCCCATATGCCCTTCTCTTGTCGTTCTCGTTCCTCCTATGCGCAGCATCGAGAGCTAGGTTACGGTGACAGGTGGCCATGGGATCAAAAATCCTGATGTCGAAGAAAGCTCGCTGTCCTCGCGTCCAGAATCCTCGAGCACTGACGTCCACACGGGCTTCGTTAGATGTGTTTGAAGTCCTGTGTTGGAAGATCTCGCCATCCAGTGGAAGGAGGGTCGGTTCTACCATGACGTCCCGCAGGCTTCCCTTCAACATATTTGCTGTGAGATCCTCACCTCGTCATGCCTCATGGCCATGAAGCCTCTTTTCTGCAAAAACCATGGCAGATCGCTATCATAGAATATTAACACACGCATTGGGAGGGCAACCATCTATCATTAACTGCACTCTTAGAGCAAATGGCATCTGTAAATTCTGTTTGTTGCTGAAACCATATTTGCTTATCGGTAACGAAGCACCAGTCTGAGGCGCCCACCTCTGCGCTTATAGCTTACTTTTTTTTTGGTCAAATTTTCTTGGAACCTGGCAGCAATAGTTGCTGCAACATGTCATTTGGCAGTGCTGCTGATCTGTTGTAATGGGATCTGCTGGATCTTATTAACTTCGCTGGTGTCCACTTCCCCTGTTGCATTCTGGGCCATTATGTGGTCAGTGAGGGCTGCCGTGAGCTTAAGTGAATTTTGATGTTCAGAGTCAGCAATCTCCTCTGGATTAGTTAGTCCCATCCCTCCCAGTCTTGGTGGAAGTGCAAGAAGTGTTCTTTCTGCTAGGGTTAAGTCGGGGTGTTTCACTAGTTTGGGAATGAACTTGACACTGATTGCTTCTTCCAAAGGGTGGAGGAGGGGTCCGATCTCAGGGATGGTACGCATCAGGTAGTTCCAACGATGCTTGACTCCATGTGTGAATGCTGCAAAGGCCGCATGTGGCTCTGTGTTAGCAATCTCCGATAGAGCATGGATTTCGCTAACCCACTCGTTCACCTTTCCCCCTACGTACTGGGTCTTGAAGTCCGTAGTGCCAATTACTGCGCCAAGATGTCTTTGGCCGTCCTTAGTTATTTTGATCTCACTTTCGCCGAAAACCTCCACAGCCCGATCATAATGATCTGGCTTCACGATGAGGAAGGATTTGCTGGCGTTTGGGTGGTACCCTATTTGTGGACCTCGCGATGTTACCAGGTCCCACCACTTTTTGATGTCCTCCACTTTTCCTGCTCCTGTGAGGTCATCAGCATATGCCACTTGTTTGACCCCAGTTGTTTCATACTTTATTTCTTGTTGGAGCATTGATAGGCCTATTGCATACATTGCCATTGCAACGGGGTCTCCCTGTGTTGTTCCCTCGGTCGACTGTAGGATGGTATCACCTCGTAGAGCCTTGTTGTTTACTACGTAGAGGTCTGAAGGATTCCTATACGAATTTTCAACATACATCGCAAAGCTAGGACACTTGATCTTGATGTTGTGCAGTGCCGCCTTGCGGTTAAGTATGTTGAATGCGTTTGAAGCATCCACCAGGAGAACGGCCTCACAATCACGCTGCTCAAATATCAATCTCATGGCGTGAATGGCTGCCTCCCCACCAGCCTGGTGGCCAGCACACACTTGTAGGTTCCCTGCTGCTGCCCTGACATCATCCTTTACCACCTCCATTATACACTTTCCGATGATCCGCCTCAGCACTTCCCCCACCCCTATAGGTCTACATCCTGGTTTCTTTTCCAGAGGGATAAGGCGGCAGGCCGTCAGAGCCTGGAGGTGATGGCAGCAAGAGGATGCAAGCTTTCTTGCAAGGGTGGCAATGGCAGTGCAGAGATTGCTTGCTACAGGGCCAAACTTGTTTGTGCTGAGGATGACTCTCCAACCGTTTGCATCCAGACCTGAAGGGCCGGCTCCGCCTCGAGTCTTCAGTGCCTTTTTCCACACCATCTCTCCTGTTATTTTCTCGAACAGGACAGCGTTTGGTGGGATATAAGCACCCTGGAGCCTGATGCCTTCATCTTCGCTTGCAGGGGGATGTTTCTTTTTCAATAGTTTTAATGTCGCTCTGTTTATTGGCATCACTCCACCGGAGGATTCATGTGTGAGAGATCTTACCGCGAGAGACACTTTTCCCACACGCATTTTGTTTCCAAATTGTCTTGCCACGTCATCGGTGTTTTGCTTTCCGTCACCTGTAGATTTTAGTCTCTCCTGCAGTGTTCTTGCTTCACATAGGAGATCATCTAGGGCCCCAGTCTGCCACATTGTCAACCTTCTCTTCATTGCTGCCACATTTTCTTTGTGCTTAGCCTTTGTGTGTGTCCTCTGACAAAATAGATGTGGTATTATTGCCAGTATTTGAAGAGCTAGGGGGGCGAGGAAGCGGTCCTGAGTGTAATCAGTCATGAAGTGAGTCATCTCCCGAATCATTTCTTTGGTGGCCGCACACTTGGGTGGTTCAAATAAGTTAGCGGGCGACCACTTGACAATTTCTGAGTAGGTTTCTTTGACCCATACGCCTGCGTTTTCCATCGACATGCCATTCCACTGAGGCGGCTGTCTCTCATTCTCCTCGTGGACACCTGCTACTGAGGGAGCAGCATTTATTAGTACTACATTATCGGGTTGAGTAGACTCACTGCTATCATTTCGGATATCATTGGGAAGTTGGGTCCCGGCGATATCCACTGTGGCCGCCTGTGTCGGCTCCCTGCGACGTGGGTTCCGACACTGGTCTAGCTTCCTGCAATCCACACATGGTCTGTTGTTTCTCGCACAAACACAATTTGTGCAGTTTTGGTTCGGGCTAGCACAGACGCAGCAAGGAATGTTACCAGGCATAGTGACCAGCACCTTGGGCGACGGTAACGTCCGCCTCCGGACATCTGATTTAGTCCCAGGCACAAGATTATACTGGTTCTTATGAGGGAAGGGCGGAGAGGTGACAGGCTGGACTGATGTGTCCAGGTAGTAGGGGCATACGTGCGCGCGTGGGTGTGTAGGCTACCCCCCCTAATAGCGACCATCCATACATCAGAATGATACACTATGGACAAGAGTTTGTCACACCAGGCACTAGTTTATATTTCCTTGGCACAAATAACCACTATTTATATGGTCTCACTGGTGTAATATCAGTTATGTATACTCACTAGGTTCGTCGAGACCCTACTACTATCACTTACTAATAATAATAATAATAATAATAATACAAAAACTGTCAATATTAATAAACATAAAAACTACAAACTACAATCACCAGTTCACCAACACACACACACAATCAGAAATAATTAAGACGACATAACACACCTAATTCACACTACTGTACTACTATCATTGTACCACATTTCTACTGTACTACTTACTCATATCGTTGTTGTTGTAGTCTCACCCAATATACTAAGTGGAAATCAATTAACGAGAATTATGGCCAATTAGCCACTATATTTCTAACTCCTACTATCTCTCTCTCTCTCTCTCTCTCTCTCTCTCTCTCTCTCTCTCTCTCTCTCTCCAAGGTGACACTCCATCACTTAGATATAATCACTTAAACACT
The DNA here is from genome assembly GCF_018991925.1 of Homarus americanus. Lineage (NCBI taxonomy): Eukaryota > Metazoa > Arthropoda > Malacostraca > Decapoda > Nephropidae > Homarus > Homarus americanus. The sequence continues at coordinate 1,218,085 of NW_024740094.1, forward strand.
TTATTCACTTAAGAGTCATAGAATAAATTACTCAGTTAACACTTTAATTTATTCCACAGGTGTAAAATACTCGAATGGCTAATTAATGTACAGGTGTTGTTACCTGAGTGAAGGAGGATTTTGCACGATGGGGCATCTGGTGTCTGACTTTCTGTCTGTCTGTGTGTTTGTATATTTGTGTGTCTGTCTGTCTGTCTATCTGTCTATCTATCCGTGTCAATGTGTACTTTCTGCTCCTGTCGTCACACTAAATAGGGTGATGCTGTTCTCAAGGTGTGTTGCAGGGTGAGAGGGAAAGGGAGGGGGGGAAGTAAAAGGGAGGAATGTATGTATAGTGTGAAAGGGAAACTAACATATTACTCAAGGGAAAGGGGAGAGAGAGAGAGAGAGAGAGAGAGAGAGAGAGAGAGAGAGACCCCCCCCAGTACTGCCAGTCATCCCACACAAACATTGAGACCAGGTCGGTAAGGCTGTGTGTGACAATAACTGCTCCAAAGGCTATAAAAAAAACAACAACACACCCTGATTTATATTCATTAATTTATATAATAACACATTGCTGGAGTATAATTGCCAGGAAACACAATGTCACCTATTTCAACATACTGATGCCCATAAATTTTTCATTTTTATTTCATACGAATGTAATTTTGTGGTCGGTGTGCCGTGTTTACAGAACAACTGGTGTGGTATGTGCTGGCTAACTCAAATGAAAATTTTTGATTTGATTAAAAAAAATTGTGTACGTAAATGTTAGGTGACGATGTTGTTGTTATTATTATTATTATTATTATTATTATTATTATTATTATTATTATTATTATTATTATTATTATTATTATTATTATTATTATTATTATTATTAGTAGTAGTAGTAGTAGTAGTAGTAGTAGTAGTAGTAGTAGTAGTAGTAGTAGTAGTACCATTATTATATCGGATACACGTACACACACCAAGCACCTCACAGACCCTCACCATTACACTGCCCCGGCAGCCTACAGCATTCTAAGCATCACTCGCTGCTGGCCACACAATAGGCTTATAAGGACTAGGCCTAAAAGTGGGCTAGAAAATTGATCAGAGGTGGCCAGGCCTCACGGGGATCACGTTACCTGCCTGATGAAGCAGTGCGTGATGGGGGCGGCTCTTAGTGACTCATGCTGGGAGTAATGTGATGATGATGATGGTGATGATGATGATGATGACGATGATTATTATTATGATGATGATGATGATGATGATGATGATAATAATAACAACAGATATACCATTACTATTACTATTATTAATAATAATGATAAAAAAGAGGATCAACTTACAAGTGAGGAGAAGGAAGGTGAGTGAGTCAGTACAGGTAGAGGCAGGTGTGTGGTGACGGTAGGCTGGTGGCTGTAACACATCAAATATATATTGTATACACTTCATGAATACAGTTATACCGAAGGCATTCATACGGTACATATTATAAGGAGCCATAAATGAATAAAAACTCTCTCTCTCTCTCTCTCTCTCTCTCTCTCTATGCACTAATCTTTACCTTCACTCCTACAGACAAATTGGTTTCCCTTTATAAACAATGTATAAACCCATTATTTTTGTCTTTAGTTTCATGGGTTTTTTCGCACGAATTATTTTTGACGGAAAGGATTTAAGCAGGAAGAGTTTTGATAGGCACTGTATATAGTTTTGACGGGAAGAAACGTCATAGCGGGGAAATATGTATTGGGGAGGATTTTTTCGATGGAATGAAGATTTTGACGGGAAGAGGAATTTCGGAAACAAATAATTCTCAACGATAAGATTTGGCAAAAAGAAGTGAAGTTTGGCGGGTAGTATAATATCATCTGGAAGAAGAATTTTGGCGGGGAGAAATACTTGGTCGACAAAAGAATCAAGACGAGAGAATAAATCCCAGCATAATGTGGAGATTTTAGCGAGAAGAAGAGTTCCCGCGTGAAGGAAGAATAGAGTTTTGGCCGAGTGAGAAAAGCATTTAGCTGGAAGTTTTGGCGGGAGAAAGTTTTAGCGCGAGAAAAAAGGTTTTGGCGGGAAAAAGAGTTTTTGGCGGGAACTTTTGGCGGGAATATAATAGGAAGGTTGTAAACAAAGGTACGTGTCGGCGGCGGCACAGAGGAGGCGGCGCTCTTGATCTGCTGGACCTGAGACTTGTCCTACACACAGTCTCTAGTGGGCTGGAGAGAGTGCCAGCCGGGGGGAGGGAGGGAGGTGATGCCGGAGGGAGGGAGGTGATGCCAGTGGGAGGGAGGTAGGTAGGCAGGGAGGGAGAGGTGAAGAGGGAGGGAGAGGTGAGGCGGGAGGAAGAGGGAGGGAGAGAGGTGAGGCCGGAGGGAGGGAGGAAGATAAGTGAGGAGGGAGGAAGGAAGAGACGTGATTAGGGAGGAAGGGAGGGAGACACGTTATGCGGGAAGGAGAGAAGGAGGGAGGTGATGTAGGAGAGAGGGAAATGATAAGGGAGGATGCAAAGACGTAAAGCGAGAGAGAGAGAGAGGTCGCCAAGTCTACGGAATTTTAAAGCGAGTTTTAAAAAGCTCGACTCTAATTCAGTGTGGTGCGTGTGTGGGGTCAGGTGGAGGTGAAGGGTCAGCTGGACTGGGGTCAGTGTCTAGGGGGGGGGGGGGGTGGGAGGACCGAGTGCCATGGACAGGTGCCACTACCACAGGCACCAGAGCCACCACAACTATCACTACCACCAATGGCCATCTCTTACCACCACTAACCACCCCTAACCAATATCCACCACACTCAACAACAATCTTGCTTATAACCACAACTACTAGCATCTACCACCAAATGCACCGTTATCACTATACCTAAAAAAAAATTGGTATTGAAACAGCCTATTGACCTCCCCCCCCCAAAAAAAAAATATATATAATACAGATACAAAATAAACTATAACGATACAGGCATGACAGACCCTAGTGAAAGCCCTTCCTTTAAAATCATCTCTTAACATCTACTGTCAAAGTATTAAAATATTTATACTTTTCTACTTTTATAATTTTTGTCTTATTTCATTAAAAATTACTATAAGAGATATAAATATATTGATAAAAGTTACTATTGTTAATGAATTTATATTTAAGAACATAAGAGTCGACAGGATCCTGATTGTATTGTTATTGTTGCACTTTAACCTAACCTAACCTAACCTAACCTAACCTAACCTAACCTAACCTAACCTAACCTCATCCATTGCAAATAGTGTTTGAATGGTTAAACTTCAGGTGAAATAAGCTACCACTATCACCACCACTACTACAACTATTAGACATTTCTACCACGATTATCTCTTCAACAAACATTATTTATTCTTTTTTATTATTCTGTTTCTGTTTTAGTATCATTTTTATCTTTATATTTCTTCTATTCTTTGTTATTTATCTCTCTCTGTCTCTCTATCTCACCTCATCTTTTTTTATTCTCCTTGTATTACTTCGCATCTTTATTTTCTTCATCTATCCACTAATTTTCCTTTCATTCTCGTTATCATTTCTTTCGTTCGCATTTCTTTCGGTTTTCATCCCTTACTTATTCGTAATTCTCTCGTATTTTATCGTTTTTGTTCGTATTTGATTCTATTCTCCCATTCTCTTTGTTTACATTGGGTTTTCTTGTTCTTCTCATCGTGTTTTATCTTTTTTATTCGTAGTTCTTCCTTGTTTTATCCTTTATTGATATTTTTCTTTTTTTCTATAGACGCCTTGACTCCTCGAAGCGCAGTACAGTATAGACGCCGTAAAAAACACCCCCTTGTTTATAAATAATCTGTGGATATAGTAACAAAAGCGAAGCGGTGGCGGGAAGCTTGACGAAACACGACACCCGAACTCATCTATCACCTCTCTTCTTCCTCCTACTCTATACAGTCCCGAACGATCAAACCCTCTTCGTTTCCATTGCGAATTCTTTTTCATGTGTCGTTTGCTTCGAAGGATGATCAAACTTTTATCCCCAATCAGGATCCAATACTCTTAAAAGGGATTCCAGAGACGGGGTACTCTTGGGCTCAGCCGGGCGGTGTTGGCGGGATGGGATCGTCGAACATATGAGCGCCGTTTCGTGTACTTATACTCGCGCGGGAAAGTTGAGTTAGAGTGGATGGTCGGACAATTTGCTTTGTTTCTTTGACTGCAGCAAGGATAGAAGGGATCAAATTGGGTTTCTTTTTTTTAGTCTCTTACTGGCTCTTATCGCCCTCAAAGAGAACACTTATTTGACTTTGGTGTTTTTATGGGACGGCAGGAAATACAATTATCTCTGTTTAATCTCTTTATTTCACCGCCACTTTTAAACATCGCTTTATATATACAGTATCTTTCTATCTTTCTATCGATGTCATTAACTTCCTACAGATTGCCAAGCATCAAAAGATTATGTCATCCAAGCTAAGAAAATAATGTAAATAACACAGGGGGTGAGTGTGTTGTCAAGGTACCGAGTGTGAGTGAGTGAGTGTGTTGTCAAAGTACCGAGTGTGAGTGAGTGTGTTATCAAGGTGTACCGAGCGTGAGTGTGTAATGTCAAGGTACCGAGTGTGAGTGAGTGAGTGTGTTGTCCAGGTACCGAGCGTGAGTGTGAGTGTTATCAAGGTGTACCGAGCGTGTGATGTGAAGGTACCGAGTGTGTGTGGGGACAGCGAGCGACCCATCGGCTATAAGGAGTTGAACAAGTCACTTACCACTGTCGCTAAGATCTGTAATTTATTCATAACAGTGTGTGGACAGTGCTGCTACACTCACCTCCCACGCCTCAGACCACGGGTTCGATCCTTCTCTGTTATTATATGATTTACAGTTGTATGTATACTTGTTGCTGTATGTATACGTGTTGCTGTATGTATACGTGTTGCTGTATGTATACGTGTTGCTGTATGTATACGTGTTGCTGTATGTATACGTATACTTGTTGCTGTATGTATACGTGTTGCTGTATGTATACGTGTTGCTGTATGTATACGTGTTGCTGTATGTATACGTGTTATATGTATACTTTTAGCATTCCTATATTCTGATGGTGAAGTATATATGTATGGTTTGTTTAATTTATACTTATTGGTACTTTACACACACACACACACACACACACACACACACACACACACACACACACACACACACACGTTATACTGCCGTGAACTTCTTAGAAAAATACACGAATCAACCCTACCACAATACCACACCTAACTTGATCTGACCTGACCCAACCTAACGCAACTTGACTTAACCTAATCTAACTAGAACCACCACCACCACCACACACATACCAACCACCCATCACCACCACCACATACACTCATCACACAACCACCCATCACCACAACCACACACACCCATCACCACACACCCACCCATCACCACCTGCCAGTTTAGAGCGTAGGGACCTCTTTAAATATTCATACACAGAGCACGCCAGGTAGTTAGGGTTTCGGCCCACAGGTAAACTAACCAGAATTTGCAATGCATAGAGTTAGTTAGCTCCCTTCCTTCCTTCACACCTCCGTATAATGAGTGTGGGGCAAAGAATCCCCTTTATCACCACAATCGCCGCCTCATTTGAATACCCGTACGTGAGGGGTGTGGTAGATGACCCGCTCTGTGGTGGTGGAGAGGGATGGGGGAGAAGTGGTGGGGCGAGAGGAGTGGGGGATGGGGGTGGAGGGTAAAGGGGGTGGCAGAGACTGGTTGAGGGATAGGTGGAGGGTAGGTAAGGGGTGATGAAGGGGTGTTGGAGGCTGGTGAAGGGGGAGGAAGGATCGATGAAGGGGGTGGAGGTGTTGGTGAAGGGGGGGAAGGGGTTGGTGAAGGGGTTGGTGAAGGGGTGGTGGGGTTTTTGTGGGGTGGAGACATGAAGGGGGTACTGGTATATGACAGGGAGGGAAGGGGGATTTCAGGGGAGGGGGAAAGGCTCGTGGGGATAGTGATGGTGATAGTCGTTGTGATAGTGGTACTAGTGGTGACAGTGGTACTAGTGGTGACAGTGGTAGTAGTGGTGACAGTGGTAGTAGTGGTGAGTGGTGGTACTAGTGGTGACAGTGGTACTAGTGGTACAACTTGGCTGACCAAGTATGACCTGAGAAGGGGGAGGAGAGGGGTAAAGGGGGGAAGGAGGGAAGGGGGGGAAGGGGAGAGGCTCTTAGTGGCACTTGATAAATGCAATACATTTACCCCAAGGAATTATCATATAACATTAGTGGTTGTGGTGATAGTGGTAGTGGTGGTGATAGTGGTAGTGGTGGTGATAGTGGTGGTAGTGGTAGTGAGAGTAATGGTGGTGGTAGTGGTAGTGGTGGTAAATGGTGATGTTGGTTGTGGTGATAGTGGTGATAGTGACAGCAATAGTAGTTGTGGTAGTAGTAGTAGTGGTAGTAGTGGTGGTGATAGTGGTTGTTAACATAGGTAACATGCACATATCCCCCCCCACACACACATACAGAGCTAAATTCTACACACATACACACGCACAAACACAGGTAAGATGCACATGCCTCCCACACACACACACACATATACAGACTAAATTCTACACACACACACACACACACACACCCACACACACACACACACACACACACACACACACACACACACACACACACACACACACACACACACACACATTAATCATCACTACATTTCACATTCTCTTTTTGATTCTCTTGTTTTTTTTTTGTTTTTTTTATTAGTCAATTTTTATAACGTGTATCTTGTTGTGTGTTTTTTTTTGTTCCTTTCGTTGGTAAAGTTGTTTGTCTTGTAATTGTCTGATCCACTTTTATCAGTTGTTTGTTTTTTGTTTTTTTTTGTTTTATTGTTGATTCTTTGACGTCACTGTTAAAGGATAGTCTTATTTGTGTCTTCGGTAGAGATGGATAGATAGATAGATGGATAGATAGATAGGGAGGAATGTATAATTTTCTTGGTAAGCAACAGGTGTACGTGACAGGCAGGTGCCGGCAGGAGGGGAAGGTTTAATCTAATCAAAACTACATCTCGTACAAGCTACCTTTACCGAGGTTATAAAACACTCCATTAAACCAGATCAACATTCAAACGTTCCTTTCCTTGCAAAAAAAAAAGTATTGGCATCACCTTCATCTCAGGCGATACCAGCCAATTGACACGGCGCTAATAAAACATCCTCTCATGAATGGCTAAGCATAACATCTTCTCATTGGTCGAGGAGAGAGTCTTTCCCAGTATTGCCATATAAGTTTACACTCACACGACCCTTTGAGAGAACCAACAGGAAAAAAAAAGTATATGGTGTTTTTACGCTTAATTTAGTGAATAGGTGTTTAGCAATACACCCCAGAGGAGCTTATTGACCAATGGCAGACGAGGAAGACCATGAAAAACTCACACGAGGCGCAACACACACCGTGAGAGGAATTAATATAGGTTATGTGAGAGCTCAGGGTGTAAGATGAGCTCTCCACCATCACCTGAGCTCTCCACCATCACCTGTCACCATCACCCGTCACCAGCCACCATGTCACCACCACCACCATCACCTGTCACCACCATCACCTGTCACCACTACCACCATCACCTGTCACCACTACCACCATCACCTGTCACCACTATCACCATCACCTGTCACCACTATCACCTGTCACCACTACCACCATCACCTGTCACCACACCACCATCACCTGTCACCACTATCACCACCTGTCACCACCCACCACCATCATCATCACTGTCTACCACCCTGTCACCACTACCATACCCACCTGGTCACCACTACCACCATCACCCACCACCACTACCACCATCACCCTGTCACCACTACCACCATCACCTGTCACCACTACCACCATCACCTGTCACCACTATCACCTGTCACCACTACCACCATCACCTGTCATCACTACCACCATCACCTGTCACCACTATCACCTGTGACCACCACCACCACCACCCTATCATCACCTACCACTATTACCTGTCACCACTACCACCATCACCTGCTCACCACTACCACCATCACCTGTCACCACTACCACCATCACCTGTCACCACTACCACCATCACCTGTCACCACTATCACCTGTCACCACTACCACCATCACCTGTCATCACTACCACCATCACCTGTCACCACTATCACCTGTGACCACCACCACCACCACCCTATCATCACCTACCACTATTACCACTTTCTACCACCAACACACCATCTACCACCACTACTACTACTATCCCCATCATCATCAACAACCATTACCACCTTTCAACACCACCACCAACATACTACCACTATCACCTACCGCAATCACCAATGCCATCACCACCTACCACCACTACCAACGCCTACCACCATCACCACCTACCACCACTACCATCGCCTACCACCATCACCACCACCTACCACCTTATCAATAACCCCCTGAGACTATTTTTCACCTACTAGCATTACCACGACTACCTCACCCAACCCCGCTTAAAGGAATCTCCCCGGATCAAACCTTTAATTAACCTCCCTCCACTTTACCTTTCACCCCCCACCCCACCTTTACCTCTCACCCCCCATCCCACCTCCACCCCCTCTCTCATCGTGTCCTAGCTTCCTGCCAACCTGTTTACGTCCTGTTTATGTCTGGGTCGTAAATCCCGGGGCATTAGTTGCGTGGGGTTAATTTACTGCCTTACACTTTGTAGGTATTAGGCCGAAGGTTAGTGCACTAGATTACCGCGCGGAGGGACTTGGCGGGGCTATGGCGGCGGTGGTGACGATGACGGAGAAAGGGAGATAATATTATAGACCTTACGCACCATAACCCTAGAGGCGATATTCCCTTGATTATTCTATACCCTCCTATGACCCCCCCAACCCCCCCTCCCCCTCCTATCCCGCACCACAACCCCTCCCAACCTCCCACCCGCTACCGTAATATAGCGGTTATACCTGGGATATATAAGGTATACACCATACCACACCATACCATACCACACCACACCCCCCTTTCAATTTTTGGATAACTATAATACCTCACGACTCACTATACCTCACATCTCACTATACCTCACATCTCAATTATACCCCACAGCTCACTATACCCACAGCTCACTATACTTCACAGCTCACTATACCACTATACCACACAGCTCACGATAGTCTCGCCAGCCTCACCATGCCCCACAGCCCACCATACTCTCACAGCTCACTTGGCACCACAGCTCACTATACCACCATACCACACACAGCCCACACGACATTCTCACAGCTCACTATACCTCACAGCCCACCATGCACCACTATACCACAAGCCCACGATACCTCACAGCCACTATGAGGCACCCCACAGCTCACTCATACCCAGCTCACTATACCACTATACCACACAGCCTCACGACACTACAGCCCACTATACCACAGCCTCACTATACCCACAGCCCACTATAAGTACCTCACAGCTCACTATACCACTATACCACACAGCTCACGATACTCACAGCTCACTATACCTCACAGCTCAATATACCACTGGCGCCACACAGCCCACTACACTCAGCCCACTATACCCCATGCTCACTGGCACCTCACACAGCTCACTATACCCCACAGCTCACTATACCTCACAAGCTCACTATACCTCACAGCCACTATACCACTATACCACACAGCTCAATGATACTCACAGCTCAATATACCCCACAGCCCACTATTATACTTCATACAGCTCACTATACCCTTTTTACTGCACACACAGCTCACATGTTCTGCCAGCCTCTACTATACCCCACAGCTCACTATACTCACAGCCTCCACTATACCTCACAGCTTACTATACCACTATACCACACAGCTCTCTGATGATACTTCACAGCAGTCCTCACTATACTTCACAGCTCACTATACCACTATACCACACAGCTCACACACCTCACAGCTCACTATACCCCCACAGCTCACTATACCTCACAGCTCACTATACCTCACAACTCACTATACCACTATACCACACAGCTCACGATACTTCACAGCTCACTATACTTCACAGCTCACTATACCACTATACCTCACAGCTCACTATACCTCACAGCTCACTATACCCCACAGCTCACTATACCTCACAGCTCACTATACCTCACAGCTCACTATACCTCATGACTCACTATACCACACAGCTCACTATACGACGGGTCCATACACTCCCCAACACACCTTAGCATCTCAAAATACGCCCCCCCCTGATACCTCCCCCTCCTCCTGAAACACACTACCAATCCACCTCCCTCCTCCCCAGTCCTCAAACGCGAACAAAATACTAAATTCCTCGGAGTTCTTGTTGATGAGAAACTTAACTGGAGAAACCACATACAAGCCATTCACAGTAAAGTCAATAAACAGTGCGACATCATGTCTTGTTTACCAACACCTGATACACTGTCACACACTATGGGGGGGCTTCTGGCTCTTCAAAAACACAATCTCTGGTTACTGCACAAAAGAGAGTTGTACGGACAATGACCTACTTTAAAAAAACGGATCACACAAACGAAAAATTTGCTAAATTGAAAATGTTAAAATTCGAAGATATTAACACCTACTGCTGTGCCCTCTTTGTTTACAAATCTATCAATCACTTGCTTGACAATAATTATTTCCAGTTCTTGAATAATCAGAGATACAACTTAAGGCACCCAGATCTACCAAGCACCACCTTCCCATGTGCTTCTCTCAGTCCCAGACCTCCAGAAAATATCACTGTGAGAAGGTGTGGAGCAACTTACCCCCACCCATCCGCGCAAAGACTACGCTCCCTTCCTTTAAATCATCTCTTAAAAAATATCTATTGTCTATATATTAATATTTCTTGTAATACCTACTATATTTACAGTACCTGCTTTTATTGTACCATCAAAACCGTTTTATCAGAAATTATCATGTAAATAGATAAGAAATTACAATTGCAATAAATATATTTGCCAACTAGACATAATCCTGACAGCTCTGTCCTCTTGTTCAACCTTAGTACTGTACAACCCATGTTGTACTGCTCCCCCATTATACTTATGTTTTACAATTCCACTGTAATTTATGTATATACTTATAATATAAATAAACAAAATAAACTAAAAAAAATAATAAATAAATAAAATAAATAAATATTGAAGTCTGCAATAGGCCAACCGGCCTATTGCAGACACCTTATTTTCTTATGTTCTTATGTTCTTATGTAACATTATGAGATGTTCTTATTACCACCATGCTATTGTACTATTCCAGATGATACTAAATGTTACATAATACTTCCTTGAGTTAAATGTATAGTATATATCAGGTGCCTCAAAGAGAGCTCAGGTTCTCAACTGGCTCAGCCATGTTAATATTGTTATTATTATCCACTCTGTATCGGTGTTTTTCTGGCTAAATAAACTGTTTCAATTCAATTCAATTCAATTCCCTCCCCCCACAACCCCCTCCCCCTAAATCAGCCACACCTACAACCCCTGAAACACTACACTTGTATTCCCTCCCACACCCCCCCTCCACCAAAATCACCCTTTCCCCTACCACCCCCCTCCCTCCCCCCACTTGAGGCCTAGGGAGCATGATACCACCCAGACAACACCAGCAACACACACACACCGAGACGAGAGTATTATCACAATAACTACAAATATTTACGTCGGCAGGATGAAAGGAGTCGGCAGCCGGAGCACGATAATCTCTCTCTCGGGGGAGGAGATATAAGTGTAAATAATTCGTGGATGTTGTGTTTTGTAAGTGATTCTTCTATTTGAGTAGCTACAGGGTGGGGTGTGTAGATGGGTATGTGGGGTGTGTGTGTGTGGGGTGTGTGTGTGTGTGGGGGGGTGTGTGTGTGGGGGGGGTGTGGGGGAGGGGTCTGGGTGAGAGAGCGGGTGTTATTGGCGGCTACTTTACACTTTATCGACTGTAGAGGAGAGAAGTTGAGTGATTGTAAGTACGGAGGAACTTATAGTGAGGGGCTACTTTTGAAGGGTGTTAGTGAGGGGCTACTTATAATGGTTGTATAGGAAGGGGCTACTTATGTGAACACAGAAACAAACAAACGTTCAACCAAACACACACACCTTCCCGTTAATACCTACATAATATAAATATAAACACATAATACACACCCCACCCAAACACACATAAACACACTAAAAACAAACAAACTTACACACACACACACGCAAACAAACACATACCTTCCCATTAACACGCACACACACACACACACCTAACCACCATACCCAGTCTACTCTGTGAAGACTTTGTTTATGAATGGGCATTTGCTAGTATTTATCAGTCAATTGATCCACAGCCATTTGGCAATATGAGGACCTCCTCTACATCACACTGCTTAGTTAGCTTCCTGGATTTTCTGCACAAAAACCTGGAGAAACGTAAGACATCACTGGCCGTTGCCCTTGTTGATTTCAGGAAGGCTTTTGACCTCGTTGATCATTGCACTGTTATCAATAAGGCCATTGCACTAGGGCTGCCCACCAACCTGGTCTCATGGCTCACTGATTTTCTGAGTGAGCGTCGTCAGGCAGTGAGGTACAAGGGTTCTGTCTCCACATTCCAACACCTCACCTGCGGTGTTCCCCAAGGGACCAAGATGGGACCACTGTGCTTCATAATCCTGATCAGCGACGCTCCATCGGACACTCCTCACAGGTGGAAGTACGTGGATGACTGCACTGTGGGGGTTACAGTGGACAACACCTCACCGGACTACTCATCGCTACAAGGCACCCTGGATAGGCTACAGGCATGGACTATGGAGAACAAGGTCACCATCAATCACACCAAAACCGTAGTCATGCACATCAATACCACCACCACTCCAGTGCAAGCTCCAGCAGTTACAGTGGGTGCCCATCCTCTCCAGTTAGTGCAGTCTGCCAAACTCATGGGTGTAACTATAGACCACAAACTGGACTGGAAGGCCCATGTAAACAACACAATCAAGGCAGCCTCGTGCCGACTCAGGTCACTTGGGGCACCCACGCCAGAGCTGAGGACTATCTACAACGCATTTATTCTCCCAAAATTAACATCTGCGTCACCAGCCTGGTCGTCTTCTCTCAACTCTTCCCAACAACATCGGCTAGAGAAGGTACAGAAGAGGGCCTGCAGAATCATGCTCGGCGCAGACTACTCCGGCTACATCAACGCTCTCTCCACCCTGGAAATGCCATCCCTCAGTGACCTCCACCACCACACACTAGCAGGATTTGGCAGTGGACTACTGCACCATCCTCGTCATCGCCACCTGCAGTCCCCAGCCCACCTCGCGCAGTCTGCCACTACAACAAAATTCAGCCCATAAGAGCCCGCACTGATAGATATAACAATAGCACCATCTCTATTGTTAAAATAATAAACAGCTCCTGATTTATGTACTGTACAGCCATGTAAATGTATTGAACGTATATCAATATGTCTAAATCACATGTAAGTTTGTATATTTTCAGCCACCGGCTGCAACTCTAATAATAAACCGTTTATTATTATTATTTTTTTTTACACACACACACGAGTTACTACACCACGTGAACACCACACCACCTGGTGTCTCCATGACCAGTCCAGGCCCGGGCCATCAACTGTAAACTATAATAACTTGTATGTTCAATCATTGTTCCTTCTTCTTTCAGTAGTGAAAGCTTTTGTTAAACGACCCACCCACCCCATGTCTTTGTATGTAATAAGTCATTTTTGTCCAATGTACATTTTCAGCCTTTGGGCTGCAGAACTTTTTCAATAAACCGTTAATTATAATTATTTATTAATATTATTAAAAACACCAAATAACACAAAAAACACACAAACACACACCTTCCCATTAACATGCACACAGCATCTACTTACAAACATACACACACACACACAAAACACCTCAAAAACACACACACACCCAACCGCACACAAACAAACACACACCTTCCCATTAACACGCACACAACAACACACACAAACACCAAAAAATAAAAAAACACAACTTGGCAACACCTGTCTAATGTTGCCATAAAGTGTCATAAATTTCATTGCGAAATCTTCTTAGCCAAGAGTTGATATATTTTGCACATGTGATGTAAGTGTGGGCGTGTTAGGAGGCATATAGGAACACACACACACACACACACAGGTGCTTGTTAACAGGTGTTTATCTGAGGCACAGGTGTATTGGTTGTTATAGTTGTTGCTATAATTATTATTATTATCGTTATTATTATTAATATTAATTAGATCAATATTAGCATCACTGAAAACATCTGCAAACACATTTATCTAATAATCTGTGTACATCTATTGACACACACACACACACACATTTATGCTCAATGTATATTTTCAGCCTTCGGGCTGCAGAACTTTTTCAATAAACCGTTATTATTATTATTATTACACACACACACACACACACACACACACACACACACACACACACACACACACATATATTGACATATTTGTATCGATTTCTACCAATGTGTCTCACTGTTGATGTGTCATGATTCCTGTTTATGTCTGTTTATGTTACCATGGCTATTGTCAGTTCCTGTTATCGTATATCTCAATGTTATTACCGTGTGTGTGTGTGTGTGTGTGTGTGTGTGTGTGTGTGGTGACGTAAACAACCAGATATACGTTTGTGTATACGTCTGTGAGCGTGTAAGTGTAGGTATACCTATCCTTGTATGAGCGTGTATGCTTGTACGTGAGTCTGGGAACGTACATAATACACTCATGTAAAACAACCAATCACACACACACACACACACACACACACACACAACCTTCACCTACATATGTCCGTATCGTCCACCTTCTAGTCTCTCTCTCCCATAATCAGCTGTTGTCAGGCGGTAAAGTGCATGACCGAGAGAAAGAGACAAACACACACACACACAATCTCCCCCTCTCTACCTCACACAGATAAAAGCACACACACACACACACACACACACACACACACACGAGACCCTACATGATCGCCATATACGCCGCAAAACAACAACTTTTCCCGCGGGCTGAGGCACCGAGGAGAGGGAGTGAGTGAGTGTGTGTGTGTGTGTATGTATGTACGTATGTATGTACGTATGTGTGTACGAAACGTGTGTGTGTGTATGTGAGGGACGGAGGGACACAGTGGGTGGGAAGAAAAAGCTTTGGTATTCAGTAAGCATATTATGGTAAGCAGTTCGTCTACACTTTTTAAATATATCTGGCACCTTGGGTGTTGTCTGTCCAGGCCGGAGTGTCGCCTCTTGACCAATTATGGCGGGGAGTGCTTGCCAGATCCACAGGGAGGAGGCGCTGGGGGGAACTCGCGCTTGTATATCTAGACATGTTTGTAGCTCCGGGTGTGTTGTCGGACCCCGGCATTGTCCAACAGGCGAGGAAACACAGTCATATCTATAAGGATGTGTTAATCTGCCCCGTGGGCGTGAGCTACCCCGCTGGCTGCTTGTGGCGCGAGGGGGACGAAACATTGAGGAAACCGGCGAAGAGTTGTGGTGTTTGTGGCGTGTGGTGGGCAGGCGGCTGATCCCACTATGAAGCCACGACAGAGGCGGCCTCTTTGATCCTCCCCGCGCTGCCTGACGCACGACTCCTAATGTCGCCGCTCCGCTCAAACTATTTTACGCATGAGAAACTCCGCGTTGGATTTCTTGCTCTGGACGAGTAAGGGTAAAATGGCTCTAGTGCTTTTGTGCATCACTGGGTCTTGTGTGGAGGCGCACTTCACTCACACAGTAACACGGGGGATTAGTACCTTGATATGTACTCTTTCTACTCTGTGTTTACTGTTACCCCTTGTAACCTTACTTGTACTTGTCGCGTCAATAACTACAACTTCTACACAAAGAAAAAAACTGTATCACTGTATCACCTTAGTGTGTTTTGCTCGACAATCCCCAACACGCACGAGTGTTTGTTTATATTAATCAGCTGATCTACACAAACACAATTCTTTTAGCTTTTATTCTACTCTAATTTATAATTCTTTATGGGATTTATTTTTAATTAAGTCAGGATAAAGCAGTGTTTTACCTGAGGCTAAAGGTATTTATATTAATCGTGTGAACTTTTAGCTTTGCTATAAGTGGTGTTATTGTAGGCACTGTATATTATTATTATTATTATTATTATTATTATTATTATTATTATCATTATTACTGCTTTATTGTTTATTTTTCAGAACATATTGAATATTGAGAAAGACAGTCACAAGAGAGAGAGAGAGAGAGAGAGATAAGCAGTGTCTCGGCGGCATGATAACCCCGCAAAGGCTGGATCTGATCTAGCCATTAGTTGTGTTTATCTGTCAAGGTGACTCATTAGGACAAAAACTTGAGTGATAAGATAGTGAGGGAGAGAGGGAGGGGCAAAGGGAGAGACGGGGAGGAAGGGAGTGGGGGAGAGGGTGAGACAGGGGGCTAAGAGGAAGAGAAACAGGAGTAGGGAAAATGAGAGAACTTAGGAGGAGGAGGAGGAAAATAGAGGAAAAGAGAGGAAGAGAATGGGAGATGAAGGGAAGGAGGAGAGGGGGTGAGAATGACAGGATGGGAATAGGAGGTGGGGGATGGGGGAGAGGAAGAGGGCGTGATGGAACGGGCAGTGTGTGGGAGAGTGAGATGGGAGTGGGGGGGCTGAAAGAGGCCCTGTAATATGATAGGCGGTGGGGGTCGCTCTCCCTTCCCCCTCCCCCTTTCCTTCCCACAACATACGTTCTGCCTCCCTCTTCCCTCATATTACCATCACCCCCCCTGCCTCCCCCCTCACCACCATCACCCCCCGTGCCTTCCCCCTCATTACTATCACCCCCTACACCCCCTCACCACCATCACCCCCGTGCCTTTCCCCTCACCACCATCACCCTCCGTGCCTTCATTACTATCACCCCTACACCTTCCCCTCACCACCATCACCCCCCACTCTTCTTGTAGCGAGGTCGTATGTGCCCGATGTTATTGTGGTATCGGACTTATGACTAATGGACAAGGAACCTCAGGTGGCAGAAGGTGGCGGTGCTGAGCGTGGTGCAGCAGTTTTCTCCCAGACTAAGGGATGACGTCACAGTGATTATATAGAGTAGAAGAGGAGGGGGTGTACTAAGTGCCTCCTGTGTATAAAAGGATGGAGAAAAATCTTAAATACTTTTTTCTGTTTTGTCTCAGAAAATGTTTGTGGTGCAGCAGGTGAGGCGGGGTGTGGAGGTGAAGTGTGAGGGTTGTTTAGTGTTGAGGTCAGTCTTGTGATGAAGGTTGTGACGGTAGGTGATGATAGTCATGTTGTCTTCATTCCAGCTTAGTTTACAATAAAGCCGCCGAGTTTGGTGGATCACAGCCTGGAGGGTGATGGTGCCCTTGGGAGAGACGGATATGGGACATGGCTGGAGGAGAGGTAACTGTGCATAACCATGGTCTTGGAATGGTTGATGGTGATATGGTTGATGCCGGTCCAATTCTGGAGACTGGTGAGTCCTGTGGGGCGCTGTAATTACGAGACATGTTGTCAACACCGATGCCAATGACAGAGTCGTCAACATTTCAACAAGACGGAGCATCCCCTCGAGGCATCATTGATGTGGGGTGAGGAAAGAAAGGTTCCATCCATGTGCCCTGAGGCACGCCGCAGGTGTGTGATTTAGAGGTGGGGACGGCCCTTGGAGACGTACAGCTCGATAACGTTCGCTAAGGAAGACTGTCAACTAAAAAAGAGAGTTTCCCGGATCTCAGGGAAGATTGTGGCTGACGATGTGAAAAACTGGTTAAGTGTACGAAACGTGAGAGCCACAGAGGTCTTGTGCTTCTCTAGGTTACCGCAGATAAAGTCTTAGAACTGACAAGGCAGTGAGTGGTGGAGGTTCTCATATTGCCGAACTGCTGAGGCTGTGTGGAGCCTGCCAGGCCCGTATAAGTCCTGTCAAATACGAGTCTCACAGATTACGCTGGGTATTGGGGTGATGTGAATGGGCAGTAACTCGTTGAAAGAATAATGGACTTGTAGACTCGGGTATTGGAGAAACACATGAAGTCTTCCAGTCAGCTGGGCTTTTTGCTCGTTTAAAGGGAGAAACATTGATGATGGAGAAGAGGAGTTTGGCTGGTCCCGGGGAGAACTCCTTGTAGCGCTTCACTGGCAGGTCAATGGGAGTGGTGGGGAGCTTAACCCTGAGACTGTCTACCTACCTGGCGACCTCAAACTCTACCGCCATATGAGTAGGTGAAGGTGGCTGGCAAGTGATCAGGGAGGGAGGCAGGTAATGTCAAGCGGGGGGGAGGGTAGGGCGGTGGCCGGTGGGGCAGGGGATGTGGAGGAACACCTGACATATGGGGGCAAAACGATTATTAATTTGTTAAGTTACCTCATCAATGGTGAGTTAGCTGAGGAAAGGGAAGGAATATGGCGGTCTGCTTCAGGTGTTGCAGCTTGATAGGAGGTTAAGACATTTGGTATCACCTGAAGATTAAGCCCCCCCCCCTCCCAGCTTATTTCACCTAATGATTTAAACAATCTAATGCTACCGGTACTAGGTTGGGTTAGGTGATCTTGTTAGCTTAGATTAGTTTTCATATCGTTTTGCTATGTTATGTAAGGACAGTTTATGCTAGTTTAGGTTAGTTTATGTTATCTTATGTTGTGTTGGGTTAGGTTAGGTTAGGTCAGGTTAGGTTAGGTCAGGTGAACGTTAATGCAGTTGTTCGTAAGGTCAAATAAGCTCAGGTAATCTTCAGGTGATTCAATTTTTGCAGCGGGTGGTTCGTTAATGACCTCGTGACGGTGGACCTCGTACGGATCAGTGTTACTCTGGTAGACTGTGGTGTCCAAGGGTTGTATTGAACTCAGGCATTTTTGCATAGTAACAAGTAATTACGATTGACTTCAGAATATCTTCTAATATTAAGTGCACGTGGCTTCAAATTGCCCATGATATTGGTCAGATTAAAATCAGGGGAGGAGAGGGGTGGTTAAAGAGCCCCCCAGCCATGGGTTCGGTTTGTTTTTGCCTTGTTCACCTACGATCATCTGCCCCCCAGCTGGGTGGGTCGGTTGTTTTTGCTTGTTCACCTACGATCAACTGGGTTCCTTGTTTTTGCCATGGCTGGGTGGTTTTTTGTTTTGCCATGTTCACCTACGATCAACTGGACCCCCCAGCTGGGTTCGGTTTTTTTGCCATGTTCACCTACGATCACTGGACCCCCCCAGCTGGTGGGTTCGGCTTGTTTTGCCATGTTCACCTACGATCAACTGGACCCCCCCAGCTGGGTGGGGTTCGGTTTGTTTTTGCCATGTTCACTTACGATCAACTGACCCCCCAGCTGGGTGGGTTTGTTTTGCCATGTTTGGACCCCCAGCTGGGTGGGTCGGCTTGTTTTTGCCATGTTCACCTACGATCACTGGACCCCCCCAGCTGCGGGTTCGGTTTGTTTTGCCATGTTCACCTACGATCAACTGGACCCCCCCAGCTGGGTGGGTTCGGTTTGTTTTGCCATGTTCACCTACGATCAACTGGTCTCCAGGCGGGTTCGGTTTGTTTTGCCATGTTCACCTACGATCAACTGACTTCCCCAGTGGGGTTCGGCTTGTTTTGCCATGTTCACCTACGATCAACTGACCCCCCCCCAGCTGGGTGGCCTGGTTTGTTTTGCCATGTTCACCAACGATCTGGACCCCCAGCTGGGTGGGTTCGGTTGTTTTTGCCATGTTCACCTACGATGGACCCCCCCCAGCTGGGGTTCTGGCTTGTTTTTGCCATGTTCACTACGATCAACTGGACCCCAGCTGGGTGGGTTCGGTTTGTTTTGCCATGTTCACCTACGATCACTGGACCCCCCAGCTGGGTGGGTTCGGCTTGTTTTTGCCATGTTCACCTACGATCAACTGGACCCCCCAGCTGGGTGGGTTCGGTTTGTTTTTGCCATGTTCACCTACGATCAACTGGACCCCCCAGCTGGGTGGGTTCGGCTTGTTTTGCCATGTTCACCTACGATCAATGGAGCTGCGGGTTCGGTTTGTTTTGCCATGTTCACCACGATCAATCCCCCAGCTGCGGGTTCGGTTTTGTTTTTGCCATGTTCACCAACGATCATCCGACCAGCTGCGGGTTCGGTTTGTTTTGCCATGACCTACGATCCCAGCTGGGTGGGTTCGGTTTGTTTCGCCATGTTCACCTACGATCAACTGACCCCAGCTGGGTGGGTTCGGTTTGTTTTTGCCATGTTCACCTACGATCCTGGACCCCAGCTGGGTGGGTTCGGCTTGTTTTTGCCATGTTCACCTACGATCTGGACCCCCCCAGCTGGGTGGGTTCGGTTTGTTTTTGCCATGTTCTACCTACGATCAATTGGGACCCCCCAGCTGGGTGGGTTCGGCTTGTTTTGCCATGTTCACCTACGATCAACTGGACCCCCCCAGCTGGGTGGGTTCGGTTTGTTTTTGCCATGTTCACCTACGATCAGACCCCCCCAGCTGGGTGGGGTTCGGTTTGTTTTGCCATGTTCACCTACGATCAACTGGACCCCCCAGCTGGGTGGGTTGGCTGCCATGTTTGTGGACCCCCAGCTTGCCACCTTACGATCAACTTTCCAGCTGGGTGGGTTCGGCTTTTTTTGCCATGTTCACCTACGATCAACTGACCCCCCCCAGCTGGGTGGGTTCGGCTTGTTTTTGCCATGTTCACCTACGATCAACTGACCCCAGCTGTGGGTTCGGTTTGTTTTTGCCATGGTTGGACCCCCCAGGTGGGTTGTTTGTTTTTGCCATGTTCACCTATGATCAACTGGACCCCCCCAGCTGGGTGGGTTCGGTGGTTTTGCCATGTTCACCTACGATCACTGGACCCCCAGCTGGGGGTTCGGTTTGTTTTTGCCATGTTCACCTTCCTGACCCCCCCTGACCTGGAAAGTCTGTTAATACGAGGGGTGGTGCTGTGTATAGGTCAGTAGTAGTAGTAGTAGTAGTAATAGTATGTTTGTGTGTGTGTGTGTGTGTGTGTGTGTGTGTGAGAGAGAGCTCTAGAAACTTTAGATGAAATAAACTTACAAAAGAAAATGTAAAAGTGCAAGAAAATGGGAATCAAATAAAAAAATTAAAAACAAAAAAGAAAATGAAAATCAAGAACAAAATGCATAATAATAATAATAATAATAATAATAATAATAATAATAATAATAATAATAATAATAATAATAATAAACAACGAACAGAAGAAAATGGGAACCAGGAAAAAACGGAGGCCCTAAAAAGAAAACGGAGGTGCAAGATTTAAAGGGAGATTATGTTTTGACCTCAATTCGTCAATCGTGTGTTGTAACTTTTTTGCTTTTGTTTACACTTACATGAGCTGTGTAAATGAGATCTTTTTTACAATCTGATCTTTAGCAGTGTTGAGTAAATGCTGTCCCCTGATAATTCTTTGGTTGTTGTCGACTTGAACACCTAAGACGTTATTAATAAGATTTATTCTCACACGCTGGTGGGTAATACGTTTACTATTATTATTATTATTATTATTATTATTATTATTATTATTATTATTATTATTATTATTATTATTAACACAGCCCAATTTCTCGTACCGCTGCACTTCTGCCTGACGTAGGAATGTCATACCGCGCTGCCTGACATACCACACGTCTCTAATTATATCCCCCAGACATCTTGAGACAATTACCATAACGGTATAATTATTGTATAATAAAAGAAGAACTCCGGCAGAAGGAAGAGAGAGGGTGGCCCAAACTCTCGTACCCTCACGTTACTGAAGGCCACCTACCGTACGTGATATATTTAGTAATATTCTTTGACGCCGCCAGGGAGGACTTTAAACACAATAGCTGCACTACAAGAATAAAAATACTCTACATGAGTGGAAATAGCAACAAGCTCAAACTCTCGTACAGTTGGGTGTTCCCCAAACGCTGTGTCACCCGGCTGCTGCCTGGCGTACGACTAGAAATCGCTTATGTAGTATTTCTTTGTAACTTTTCCTACAGAGAATATATCAACTATTACTAAGTATAAGCAACAATAAGTTTTGTATATTCCCACATCAACACCGCTATCAGACGTACGACAGCCCAACTCTTCCCTGCCTGACGTACGAGAATCGTTTTTCTTTCCCCGGCATCGCAGCTGTCGCTCCCTTGACCTTGTAAAGCTGTACTAGCTCGGGTCAGTGGCCAAGAGACAGAGGCCAGGGCTGTGTGTCGATGTGGGGCCAAGATCCAAGTTCACGATGGTTCTTACGATAAATATTTCTCGTAACTGAGGATGTGAAGCACCTTAATAGATTGGCTTAGATAAAAACACAGAATTAAGGACAAAAAAAAATTAAACTACACAGAGACTCGACCTAAACTACATTGATACGTCAGTTTGCCCCAGAGAAACATAAACAGGAGATGAGGTTTATTTACCATAACACTGTCTCGTAACTGATATTTGAGGGCAGTTAACTTCTTGTGTGTGTGTGTGTGTGTGTGTTGGTTTACAGTTGTGTATGTGTTTGTTAGTTATTGATGTACAACACACACACACACACACACACACACACACACACACACACACACACACACACACACACACACCACTTCCCGTTTTCTTTAGTATACATAATATCATATCCTTCACATTTATCCGTGACTTCCTCCCTCCTCCCTCCCTCTCCCTCCGTCCTTCCTTCTCTCCCTCCTTCACTCTCTCCCACCCTCCGCCCGTCCTTTTGTCCCTCCCAGCCACCCCTCCCTCCCAGCCACCCTCCCTCTCCCTCACTCTCCCAGCCACCTCCCTCTCCCTCACCTCCCAGCCACCCTCCTCCCTCACTCTCCCAGGAGGACGGTGAGAGTGTGGCGGCGGTCGTCACAATGGGTTGTCATTTTACTTACAAAGGAACACATCTCCAGCTGTCAGGTGGTGGTGGGTGGTGGGTGGGCTGGTGGTGGTGTGGGGTAGAGGTGGTGGTGGTGTGGTGGTGGGCAGGGTGGTGGGGTGGGGTGGGCTGGTGGTGGTGGTGGTGGGGTGGCTGGTGGTAAGGTGGTGGTGGTGGCTGGTGGTGGTGGTGAGAGGTGGGTGGTGGTGGTGGTGGTGTTGTTAATGGGTGGTGGTGTGGTAGTGGGTGGTGGTGGTGGTGGTGGTTGGGTGGTAGAGGTGGGTGGTGGTGGTAGAGGTGGGAGTGGTGGTGGGTTGGGGTGGTGGTGTTGGTAGGGGTGGTGGTGGTGGTAGAGGTGGGGTGGTGGTGGTGGTGGTGGGTGGTGGTGTAGAGGTGGGTGGTGGTGGTGTTGGTAGTGGGTGGTGGTGGTAGAGGTGGGTCGTGGTGGTGGTAGGAGGTGGTGTGGGTGGTGGGTAGAGGTGGGTGGTGGTAGAGGTGGTGGTGTAGGGAGGGGTGAGTGGTGGTGGTGGTGGTGGTGTGTTGGTAGGGTGGTGGTGGTGTTGGTAGTGGGTGGTGGTGTTGGTAGTGGTGGTGGTGGTGTTGGTAGTGGTGGTGGTGGTGTAGTGGGAGGGGTGAGTGGTGGTGGTGGTGGTGGTGGGAGGTGAGGGTGGTGGTGGTGGGTGGGTGGTGGTGGTGGGTGGGTGGGTGGTGGTGGTGGTAGAGGTGGGTGGGTGGTGGTGGTAGAGGTGGTGGTGGTGGTGGGTGGTGTGTGTGTGGGTGGTGGTAGAGGTGGTGGTGGTGTGGTAGAGGTGTGGGGGTGGTGGTGGTGGTGTAGAGGTGGGTGGTGGTGGTGGGAGGTGGGTGGTGGTGGTAGAGGTGGTGGTGGTGGTGGTGGTGAGGTGGTGGGTGGTGGTGGTGGTAGGGGGGTGGTGGTGGGAGGTGGTGGGTGGTGCTGGTGGAGTGTTGGTGGTGGTGTGTTGGTGATAGAGGGTGGGTGGTGGTGGTGGTGGTGGTGGTGGTGGGTGGTGGTGGTGGGTGGTAGAGGTGGGTGTGGTGAGGTGGTGGGTGTGCTGGTGGTAGTGTTGGTAGGGGTGGTGGTGGTGGTGGTGGGTGGTGGTGGTGGTGGTGGTGTAGTGTTGGCAGGGTGGTGGTGGTGGTGGGTAGTGTTGGTAGTGTGTGGTGTGGTGGTAGTGTTGGTAGTGGGGTGGTGATAGAGGTGTGGGTGGTGGTGGTGGTGTGGTGGTGGGTGGTAGAGGTGGTGGAGTGGTGGTGGTGGTGGGTAGTGGTGGTGGTGGTGGTGGTGGTGGTGGTGGGTGGTGGAGGTAGTGGTGGTGGTGGTGTGAAGTGGTGGTGTGTGTGGTGGTGGTGGTAGAGGTGGTGTGTGTAGAGGTGGGTGGTGGTAGAGGTGGTGGGTGGTGCTGGTGGTAGTGTTGGTAGTGGGTGGTGATAGAGGTGGGTGGTGGTGGTGGTGGTGGTGGTGGTGGGGGGTGGTGGTAGAGGTGGTGGGTGTGGTGCTGGTGGTAGTGCTGGTAGTGTGTGGTGGTGGTGGTGGTGGTGGTGGTAGTGTTGGGTGTGTGTGGTGGTAGTGTTGGTGGGTGAGTGGTGGTGGAGGAAAGAGGCTAATAGTAGTAACAAACAAACACACACACACACACACACACACACACACACACACACACACACACACACACAGCCTACGGACAAACTCCACCACATTTCACCACGCAGGAGAATAATTGCAATGAGAGAGAACGAAAAGATAGATAGATAGACACATAGATAGATAGATAGATAGACAGATAGACAGATAGCTAGATAGATAGATAGATAGATAGATAGAGACACACAGATAGACAGATGGATAAATAGATATATTAACTGCTTATATAATAGACAATGTTATATATTTTTCTATAATTCCATCTGTATTTCCCAATTTATTTTGACTATTTTTCTCAATCTCTATATCTCTCAATTTATCGCTATCTCTCAATATATGTCTATATTTATCAATTTATCTCTCATTTCTCCAATCTACCAATCCTTTAGTCACCATCTTTGTACGTAAGAATTTTGGGAATCAGGAATCACAAGGACATTTAATCTAGGAATACGAATCAGGAATCACAAGGACATTTAATCTAGGAATAATTGAGAATCAGGAATCACAAGGACATTTAATCTAGGAATAATTGGGAATTAGGAATCACAAGGACATTTAATCTAGGAATAATTGGGAATCAGGAATCACAAGAACATTTAATCTAGGAATAATTGGGAATCAGAATGACGAGGGAGATTAACTTAAGGCATCTTAGAACCCAACCTAACCTAACCCAACCCAACCTAACCATCTAATCTAACCTAATCTAACCAACCTAACCTAACCTAATCTAATCTATATTAAATTTACGACTCGTCACATTTCAATTGGAGATAAATTTCAATCAAAATGTAGATGTCCTCCTAGCCCCTATAGCCGTCCTCCTAGCTCTGTATAGTCATCCTCCTAGCTCTGTATAGCCGTCCTCCATCCGCATAGTCGTCCCCAGTCGCATAGTCATCCTCCTAGCCCTGTATAGCCGTCCTCCTAGTCTGCATAGCCGTCCTCCTAGCTCCGATAGCCGTCCTCCTAGCTCTGTATAGTCGTCCTCCCAGTCTTGATAGCCGTCCTCCTAGCTCCGCATAGTCGTCCCTCCTAGCTCCGTATAGCCGTCCTCCCAGCTCCGCATAGCCGTCCCTCCCAGTCTGCATAGCCGTCCTCCCAGTCTGCATAGCCGTCCCTCCCAGCTCCGTATAGCCGTCCTCCTAGCTCTGTATAGTCGTCCTCCCAGCTGCATAGCCGTCCTCCCAGTCTGCATAGTCGCCCCAGTCTGCACATAGCCGTCCTCCCAGTCCGCATACGTCCCTCCCAGCTGCATAGCCGTCCCTCCCAGCTCCGCATAGTCGTCCCTCCTAGCTCCGCATAGCCCTCCCAGCACTATACCCCCTCCTAGCACAATACCCCCCCTCCCAGCACAATACCCCACCCCTCCTTCAGCACCATACCCGCCCCCCAGCACATACCCTCCCACACCATACCTCCCAGCACCATACACCCCAGCACCACACCCCCTTACCATACCCCTCCCAGCACCATACCCCCTCCCAGCACACCCCCCCCCACACCATACCCCCCACCACCATACCCCCTCCCAGCACCACACCCCTCCCCAGCACCACCCTCCCAGCACCATACCCCTTCCCAGCACCATACCCCCTCCCAGCACCATACCCTCCCAGCACTATACCCTCCCAGCACTATACCCTCCTAGCACTAACACCTCCCAGCACTCACCCTCCCAGCACTATACCCCCTCCCAGCACCATACCCCTCCACCTACTATACCCCCTCCCAGCACCATACCCTCCTAGCACTATACCCCCTCCCAGCACTATACCCCCTCCCCAGCACCATACCCTCCTAGCACTACACCCCAGCACCATACCCTCCCAGCACTACACCTCCCAGCACATACCCCTCCTAGCACTATACCCCCCTCCCAGCACTATACCCTCCCAGCACTATACCCTCCTAGCACCATACCTCCCAGCACTGACCCCTCCCAGCACTATACCCTCCCAGCACTATACCCCCCCTGTACACCATACCTCCCAGCACTATACCTCCCAGCACTACACCCTCCCAGACTATACCTCCTAGCACTATACCTCCCAGCACTATACCCCTCCCACTACCATACCCTCCCACACCACACCCTCCTAGTACTATACCCTCCTAGCACTATACCCCCTCCCAGCACTATAATTCCTATAACACTATACCCCCTCCTAGCACTATACCCCTCCTAGTACATACCCCCCTCCCAGCACTATACCCCCTCCTAGCACTATACCCTCCTAGCACTACCTAGTTCTGTATACCCCCGCTGCCACACCTGGGCGGGTAATCAACACAGGGGCGAGTAATGATGGGCGGAATTAGGGAAGTTAGTTGTCCAGATTCTCAAAAGGATCGTGTGATGAATTTTCTCGTAACTGGTGCAGTAGAAATGATCTTAACTAATTAACTTAGGGTAAATTATTAAGGTGTCTTCCATTAACTGGAGAAAGACTGCTCCTAACCGGTTAACTTAAGGTCAAATATTAAGGTGTTTTTAATTAACTGGAAAAAGACTGCTCCTAACCGGTTAACTTAAGGTCAAATATTAAGGTGTCTTTAATTAACTGGAGAAAGACTGCTCCTAACCGGTTAACTTAAGGTGAAATATTAAGGTGTCTTTAATTAACTGGAAAAAGACTGCTCCTAACTGGTTAAACTAAAAAAAATTAAAAATAAATAACTTCCATTAACCCCAAAAAACCCCACACTAAGACTACCTTAACTAGATACATTCACTCACCATCACTAAGTTAAGGTAGAGAGATATTTTGGGTAAGAATATCTACCTTAATTCTGTCTCTTTTAACTGATGGTCAATTAACGTATCTAGTTAAGACAGAATGTTAATAAGTGTTATTTTTGGGAGGTAATTTTTTGGTGTTATTTTGGGAGGTAATTATCAGTGTATTTTAGCTGGATATAACAAGTTATTTTTAATTTTTTTGGGGGGTAATTTTAATATATCACTTTCATCATTTATCACTGTACTAACCATAAGGGCGGTTGTCTGTTCTGTGTAAGTGTGTTATGACCTTTATTGTATGGTGTTAGTACAGGAGGAAATCGGAACACCTGGAGAAAACCTACCAAGTGTGGGTGAACAACTACAACAAATAACAACAAAACAACTACACAACAGCAACAACAACAACAACAACAACAACAACAACAAGGTGAGGGCCCGCTCGTATATAAAGAGACAATGGAGAGAGGGGAGAGATGCCATATTAACGAGATCA
>NW_024740094.1:1250874-1305874 GCF_018991925.1 Homarus americanus
GAAAGAAGTGCTATGAATGCTTAATGAAGAAGAAATGATCTAGTGTTTTTTTCTTTCATTTCTTTCTTTCTTCCTTCCTTCTCTTCTTCTTGTTAATTATTATAGGTATTGTTGTTGTTGTTGTTGTTTGTTGTCCAATGCTACTATTGTCCAACACGTGTGTATTGTCCGACATCCTAAAGCCCGACAGTGTAGTGTAAATTAGCCGACATTACAGAGTCGTCCGACAGATGGCAGATGTCATGGCGGCACTCTTGACCCTTGGTTATATTATCTCTGCTGTAGTGTACCGTCTGACACTCATCCGACACTTGAGTATCATTCGTAGACACTTGTCCAGGACTTAGATAACTGAGGAAGGCACTTGTCTGACACTTCCGGATGGTGGGACACTCGGCAGGTGTCATGGCGGCACTTGTACTCGTCGCCTTTTTGTGTGGCGCGTGTCATTTGGACTGAAGGCGGCGGTGAATCACGAGAGCACTTAATACATTCAAAGCGAATCAAGGGAATTTTCCCCCCCGGCAAAGGCGTAGTGGCCCGTCTTTGTATAAAGCAACTGCATTATCACTTTGATCACGTATTCCCTGTCGGCGCAAGTTCAAGGCGTACAGGGGATGACAGTGATAAACCCCACCCGCGCAGTAAAGGCGAGTTAGGAGGTATATATTAGGGTTGGCTCAGCCTTAGTGCAGAGTGGCGGATAGTGCAGCGCTGCCAGCGACTTCCTCCAGTGCACAAAGCGGCCAGGATCAAACCCTCGTAGCTTAACATCAAAATGAGGCTCTCGCTCAGATCTCCATCCTAATTACTCGGCAAAGGGTGTGAGTAAACCAGCCTGAGAGCTCAGAAGAGCTGTAAAAGAAAGAAAAAAAATTATATCCCAAAGTTGGGTAACCCTGCGCTCCCTCTGAAGTCATGCTGCCGGGGTTCACAACACTCCACACTCACTGAAATCTTCCATTAATCGCTTATTTTGAAAGAAATGTCTGAAGTTTTTGACACGAGTATATCAGGAACATACTTTTATGTAAGGATGCACCGGGTAATTCATTATAAGGAGGATCACAAGAGCGTAAATATAAAAAAGTAAAGGCGAGGCTAGGTAACCCTCGCTCCCTCTCCGGGCGTCGGCCCATCAAAGGAAAACGCGGGAGAGTCAAAGAGAAGTGAAGGCGGGAAGTTTCAAAGGTTTTTGTCCGGATTTGAAAAGTTTTAGAAGTTTCAAATGGACTTCCCCTGTCATGTTAAAGGCCCGGATTTGTATTTAGCATTTATTTCTATCAAACTTTTATAGGGCCGTGTCCGTGGCGCAATCTGAACTTTGCAGAGAGGTGAGGTGGAGCTCCCCCCCGGAGGCGACGCGACAACCTCGCCACAAGACTACACAAAGGGAAGACCTGTTGCGACGCATTCAGCCGATATTCTTTTTGACCGCGCGCCTCCTACCTACCTTGTCAAAGAGGTTCCCCGGGTAAGAAAAGTGCCATATTTTTTTCGTGTGTCTCCTGCGTGGTCCAGGCTTTAATTAAGCTCAACCGATGGTCCCCAGCACAAGGGCTTTGATCACTCTCTCTCTCTCTCTCGCTCTCTCTCTTCTCTCTTCCCGCGCGGCAAAACTTTCTCAGAGACCCCGGGAACAGGTGCGTTAAGACTAGTAATATACGCCTTAAGGAAAGTCACCCGGGGGAAAAAAGAGAAAGAAGTTTGGCTCTTTCACAAACACACACACACACACACAAACACACAGACACACCCACACCCACACACACACACACACACACACACAACAACACACACACACAAACACACAAACAAACATAACAAAAATAACTCATTAACATTATTAATTACATCACTGCGCTTCAACGAGTTACCCAAGTCATTAACCACCTATAGAGCGATTTAATCCCATCCGTCTGCACAATAATGACTCACAGGGGAATTAAACACTGAATGATCTTGATTGAGGATTTGACTGGGGACTGAGGACTTGACTGAGGATTTGACTGAGGACTTGACTGAAGACTGAGGACTTGACCGAGGATTTGACTGGAGGACTGAGGATTTGACTGGACTGAGGGCTCGACTGAAGACTGAGGACTTGACGAGATTTGACTGAGGATTTGACTGAGGATTTGACTGAGGACTGAGGACTTGACTGAGGATTTGACTGAGGACTTGACTGAGGATTTGACTGAGGACTTGACTGAGGACTGAAGACTTGCTGATGTAACTATGGATAAAAATCACCAGATATGTTGTTGTTGTGGTTGTTGTTATGATGAGTTAAAAATATATTGATAACCGAGAAAAAATAAACAGTGGTTGTTGTTATTGCTGTGAAGAATTAAGATGCTTTGATAACTAACACGAATAATATTCAGGTTGTAACTCGGGAAACAATCACCAAATGTAGTTGTTGAGGTTGTAATTAATAAGGAGACGGGGTTGTAGTTGTTGTTAATCATAAAAAAATCTTCATAACTAAGGTCTTCAAGTAGCAAGTTACAACACTAAATAATTTATTCTCTTAAAAAAATATTAGAAAAAAATTATAAGTCAGCGGAGTTGTTATTTATATTTAAGTTGTTTTAATAACTACGACCTTGAAGCACACGATAACTACGACCTTGAAGCACACGATAACTACGACCTTGAAGCATTTTTAGGTAATTTTAAAGTCATCATTTTTAAGTCATCATTCTCAAATCATCATTTTCAGGTCATCAATCTCAAGTCATCATATTTAGGCTATCATTCTCAAGTCATCATTCTCAGATCATTCTTAGGTCATCATTCTCAGGTCATCATTCTCAGGTCATCATTCTCAGGCCATCATTCTCAGGTCATTCTCAGGTCATCATTCTCAGGTCATCATTCTTAGGACATCATTCTCAGGTCATCATTCTTAGGACATCATTCTCAGGTCATCATTTTCTAGTCATCATTCTTAGGTCATCAGACGCTACAAAAGACAACGCATTTTCACTTAATATTTTAGTAGTGAACTTTAGACAAGTGTAAAAAAAATATCATCCCAAAGAGAATGATAAATGAGGGTGATTAACAAGAAGAAAGTCAGAGAGAATCATATTTGGTGAAAGTATAAGAAATCACGGATCAATAACGTCAAAAGAAAATAACGGAATTATATTTAGTAAAAGTACAGGATAAAATCACGTAGAATATAATGAAACCCAAGAGAAAGATATCAAGAGTATTTGGTGAAAGTATAAGAGAAATCATGGATCAATAACGCCAAAAGAAAGTCACAAGAATAACATTTAGTGAAAGTATTAGAAAAATCACACTACATATAAAAAAAAAGTCATGGAGAGTGATATCTAGGGAAAGTTATGTAGTAAAAGTGTAAATTATGTGAATAGAAAGTCACATTGATTGGTATTGAAAGTTAAACAGTAATTTTCACATATTGTAAACTGTCACAAGAGAAAGTAACATGAAATTATATACTGCAAAGGGAAAGTTATAATGTAATAAATCATGAGTTACAAATTACATCAAGAGAAAGTACAAATTACCTCAAGAGAAAGTACAAATTACCCCAAGAGAAAGTACAAATTACCCCAAGAGAAAGTACAAATCACCCCAATAGAAAGTACAAATTACCCCTAGAGAAAGTACAAATTACCCCAATAGAAAGTACAAATTACCCCAAGAGAAAGTACAAATTACCCCAATAGAAAGTACAAATTACCTTAAAAGTATAAAAACAAATATACAACAAATAAACGAATAGAAAAAAAAGAAGATAATCAATCACGAAAACTTGAAAGAACCAAAAAAAAAATGGTGACCGAAAAAAATGGAAGCTTAATATTTAGCTCACCAATCAAAAGCAAATGAAATTAAAGATAGGAAAAAAAAGAACCATCCCACAGTGCATGAGAGATGAAGAGAGAGAGAAAAAAGAATAACACTGAAAGATGCAAATTCAAATACAGATTCGGATTTGGGTTCAGATTCGGATTCGTGGTTTCAGATTCGGATTCGTGGTTCAGATTCGGATTCGTGGTTTCAGATTCGGATTCGTTTCCAGATTCGGATTCGGATTTTGACGAGAATTCCCTATATAGATAAGGATAGGGAGAAAAAAAATCACCTCTTATAAATGTAAAACACAATTAGTTAAAAAATTACTAAATATAAAAAAAAAACTAAAATTGAAAATAAATTGACGAATAATTTACAACAATTTATTAGAAGATTAACATGAAAATTAATTAATACTTACATAATAATAACAGAAACTAAAACACTATATTTTTCACCATGACTGACTGATGACTCCACGTCCACATATGATGAAACTGAGAACATTTTTGTGTCTACATTTTAACTCATCAAGCAATAAAAATCAAAACTAATAATAAAAGAAAAAAAGAAATAATAATCCAAAGAGCATGACAAATGAAGGAAAGAGAATAATTGATAATCTGATAAAACGATACATAGAGAAAATAATAATTGCCATCTGCCCCTGAACGAAAATTGGCTGGAAAACTGATTAATTGGAATGAGATGTGAAAATAAATAGATAAATAATACAGTAAATATAAAAATAAATAAATAAATAAATAAATAATAACTGAAACAAATACACAAATGAAACAATATTACACAACAAATAAATAAATGAATAAAATCGTGTACAAGTATGAAAGTTACACACACATACACACACACACACACACACACACACACACACACACACAAACAAACACCCGTAAAGGTTAAGAAAGAGATAGTAATTTGGTTGGCACCACCTTTACTTCCCAAACTGCACTAAACTTCTTCGAACCTGGCTTGCCCGAGATGAACCACCACTGCCCCACACACACACCAAATAAGCATGTCGGTCAGTAAGTCAATATAAAGATTAGCATACATAGAGCTACCTGATGCAGACTAATCTCTCTCTCCGTATAACGAATAACGGATTAAATATCTACAACCAAACACACACATACAGTACAACCAAACAAACACACACATACAGTACAACCAAACAAACACACACATACAGTACAACCAAACAAACACACACATACAGTAAATAACAAACAAACCTCCAATACCACTAACCGAATGAACTCTCATCTCCTCCTCACCTACCCACCCGACCCCACTCCACACCTCATCCATCCATCTAATCACCCGACTTGTCATCTATCCCTCTCACCTACCCTGTCCTTTCCCTCTCACCTACCCACCAGTCCTATACGTGTCCTCTCTCCCTCTCATCCACCCTGTCCTATCTCCTCTCATCCCACCCTGTCTATCTCCCCCTCCTCAAACTCATCCTCTCACCTCTATCTCCCCTCCTACCCACCACCGTGTCATCCTCAAAAGTGCCCCTTGTGAGTCACTGTCCTTCGTTTCCTCATCTTTCTGAAGAGCTAGTACCACCATCATCCAGCTACTGTTCGGCACATCGTGGTTCGGAGCGTCGGGTATATGTTATCTGTCGGTCCGTCGTGTCGTTCGGGTAGGTTACATGATCTTAGGCGTTGGGGAGATTAATGTGTGTGTGTGTGTGTGTGTGTGTGTGTGTGTGTGTGTGTGTGTGTGTGATCTGATGATACGGTAAACAACTATCCTCAACTCTCTCTCTCTCTCCCTCCCTCTCCCTCCTCTCTCTCTCTCTCTCTCTGCCCACTCACCCCCTCCTTCACACATCCCCACTTAAACACCCTCCTCCCTCCTCCTCACTCTCCCAGCCCTCTCACCTTACCCCCTCTCCTCCACCCACTTAACTGACCCAGTCGTTCTCCTCCATCACCTTCTCTCTCACCATCCCTCTCCCTCCCACTCAGGCAGCACCCTCTCCCCCCCACTCAGCCATCCCTCTCACCGTTCCTCTCCTCCATCCCTCTCACCGTCCCTCTCCCTCCCACTCAGCCAGTCCTCAAGTGCTCGGGACGTGTGAGTCAAGTACCTCCTAGCCAGGGTGTCAATAACCACTCGGGAGACAATTGAGATTCTTTGTTCTCCGTCTCTCTCTCTCTCTCTCTACTTTTGCCTCACGTTTTTCCTACAGGCGGAAGAAGAAGGATGAGGGAGAAGGAGGGAGAAGGAGGAAGGAGGGAGAAGGAGGAGAAGGAGGAAGAGGAAGAAATGGAGGGAGGGAGGGAGGGAGAGAGATTTGTTTGTCTCTCTCTCCTCTTTTCCTCACGTTTTCTTCCGACAGGCGAAAGAAGTATTATGAAGAGGAAGAAGAAGATGGGGAGGAGGAGAGTTTCAAGATACATGTATTTTAAAGAGAGAGGAAGAGAGAAAGAGAGAGAGAGAGTAATATAAAAATAAGAAATCTCTAACCTTGGTAACACTTCTCTCCCAGTTGTGAAAAAAATTCCTAACCTTGGTAACGTTGCTTCTCCATCAGCTGTTCTTTGTTTACTTATCTACCACAGTTCTCGACTTCAGTGCGAGTTTGTTTGTTTTGATTATCGATTTCTCCTCCCCGTCTTTATTACCTTCTCACTCCTTCCCTCTCACCACTTATGTCTTAATTTTGTTTATATTTTCAATTTCAATATTTATTCCTTGATAGAGGAAGCGGGATCCTAGTGCTGTCACTAGGTACCCCTGTACAATAACACCAGAAGCATCTGGCAAGTGTGACAAGTATATACAGTATAAATATTATAAAGGGGCTTACTAAAGCTAATGAAGGAAGGAAGGATATTCCTTCAACACATCATCAACATTATTTACATAATATCTGGCCAGTATGGGGGGGATCATCGTGTCTCCGTCAGGGGTCGAGGAGGGTGGTCCAGCAGGCGTCACGGAAGCGTTGTGTGGGGACATCTTAGAGTAGTGGATAAGGGTGCTGCTGTCGGTCTTCTGCATAATGCACAAGAGCGTTGCTCAGGGATGCTGGGATACCAATCTCCCACAAAGTCATACCCAATGATGATACTGGCAGCAATCACGTCCCCTTCCATGACCCTTTCCCTGTAGACGCGAGAGGTCAGGAAGTTTACGGAGGACATGGTACCAGGTGGGCGGGGAGTCCAGGGGGATGGCTGCTTCCCGAGCTTCTCTCTGTTTGCGGCGAATTTGGGTCCTAATCTGTAAGAGTGTTCGAGGAACAACGTAGTCAGGTGTGGCCTTGTTGCAGCCAGTCTTGGCAGTTTATATTTTGATTATTTTTTCTTTATTCTTGTTTATTTGATTAATTTTTCCTCTTGTTTACCTCTTCATATCCCCTCCTTCACTCTCTCTCTCCCTAACCAAACATCTCCCACCCTCCTCCTCCTCCCTCCCAGTTAATGGAGTGCCTTCAACGACTGGACTACCCTACAAGCTGTTTTACCCGCTTTAAATTGCCCGTTAACAAGATGGCGCTGAGAGTTTTCCCTGTTGGTTTTTTCGATTTTTTACAACTTCATTACTTTCTGACACCTGCTGACTTACTACTACTACTACTACTACTACTACTACTACTACTACTACTACTTCCTGTCCTGTCAACCGTCTACCCACCCACCTACCAACCCGGCTCACCCATCCGTTCAGCTACCGCCCACCCAACCAGCCAATCTCCTACCCATTCATCCGGTCGCCCCCTCATCCATCTAGCCACACACCCACCCGTCCAGCTAGCCACCCACTCGCTCATTCACCCACCAGCTAGCCACCCACTCACTCATTCACCCGCCCAGCTAGCCACCCACTCACTCATTCACCTGCCCAGCTAGCCACCCACTGCTCATTCACCCGCCCAGCTAGCCACCCACTCACTCATTCACCCGCCCAGCTAGCCACCCACTCACTCATTCACCTGCCCAGCTAGCCACCCACTCGCTCATTCACCCGCCCACTAGCCACCCACTCACTCATTCACCCGCCCAGCTAGCCACCCACTGCTCATTCACCCGCCCACGCTAGCCACCCACTCGCCATTCACCCGCCCAGCTAGCCACCCACCCGCTCATTCACCGCCCAGCTAGCCACCCACTCGCTCATTCACCCGCCCAGCTAGCCACCCACTCGCTCATTCCACCGCCCAGCTAGCCACCCACTCGCTCATTCACCTGCCCAGCTAGCCACCCATCACTCATTCACCTGCCCAGCTAGCCACCCACTCGCTCATTCACCCGCCCAGCTAGCCACCCACTCACCTCTCACCTGCCCAGCTAGCCACCCACTCACTCATTCACCCTGCCCAGCTAGCCACCCACTCACTCATTCACCCGCCCAGCTAGCCACCACTCACTCATTCACCCGCCCAGCTAGCCACCCACTCACTCATTCACCCGCCCAGCTAGCCACCCACCCCTCCTTCACCCGCCCAGCTAGCCACCCACTGCTCATTCACCTGCCCAGCTAGCCACCCACTCACTCATTCACCCGCCCAGCTAGCCACCCACTCGCTCATTCACCTGCCCAGCCAGCCACCCACTCACTCATTCACCCGCCCAGCTAGCCACCCACTCACTCATTCACCCGCCCAGCTAGCCACCCACTGCTCATTCACCTGCCCAGCTAGCCACCCACTCACTCATTCACCTGCCCAGCTAGCCACCCACTCACCATCACCCGCCCAGCTAGCCACCCACTCACTCATTCAACCCGCCCAGCTAGCCACCCACTCACTCATTCACCCGCCCAGCTAGCCACCCACTCGCTCACCCGCCCAGCTAGCCACCCACTCACTCATTCACCCGCCCAGCTAGCCACCCACTCGCTCATTCACCGCCCAGCTAGCCACCCACTCCTCATTCACCCGCCCAGCTAGCCACCCACTCACTCATTCACCCGCCCAGCTAGCCACCCACTCACTCATTCACCCGCCCAGCTAGCACCCACTCACTCATTCACCTGCCCAGCTAGCCACCCACTCACTCATTCACCCGCCCAGCTAGCCACCCACTCACTCATTCACCCGCCCAGCTAGCCACCCACTCACTCATTCACCCGCCCAGCTAGCCACCCACTCACTCATTCCCTGCCCAGCTAGCCACCCACTCACTCATTCACCCGCCCAGCTAGCCACCCACTCACTCATTCACCCGCAGCTGCACCCACTCGCTCATTCACCCGCCCAGCTAGCCACCCACTCGCTCATTCACCCGCCCAGCTAGCCACCCACTCACTCATTCACCCGCCCAGCTAGCCACCCACTCACTCATTCACCCGCCCAGCTAGCCACCCACTCGCTCATTCACCCGCCCAGCTAGCCACCCACTCAGCTCATTCACCCGCCCAGCTAGCCACCCACTCGCTCATTCACCCGCCCAGCTAGCCACCCACTCACTCATTCACCCGCCCAGCTAGCCACCCACTCACTCATTCACCCGCCCAGCTAGCCACCCACTCACTCATTCACCCGCCCAGCTAGCCACCCACTCACTCATTCACCCGCCCAGCTACAGATCCAACCACCCAACCAGAGGAGTGAGCTCAACCAAATTCCAATAGATTAAATATGACTGAATAAAATCCCTCTAGAAATAATTATCATATTTCTATTATTATTAGTAGTAGTATTATTGTCATTATCTTTACTATTATACTACTATCACTACTACTACTACTACTACTACTATTATTACTACTAAAACAATAACTATCATCATCATATATATTCAAGCATATAGTTAACGAAAGAATCACACACACACACACACACACACACACACACACACACACACACACTAGCCAGGAGTGGATTATAACCTCAAAAACAAAGGGCTGGGCTGAGGAGGGGGCTGATAGGGGGTGGGGGGCTGGTGGGAAAGGGGATAGGAGGGAGGTATAGGTTAGACCTAAGTGACTCTCGGGCCAGCTCATAAACAATAACAAGGGTCAAAGTGAATCACAAATGAGGCTGTTAGCGGTCAGGGGAACACCACAATTACATCACAGTGTGGCTTGGGATGACCTGCCCTCCCTCCTTCCCCTCTCCTCCCCCTCTTATGGCTACACCTCCCTCCCTTCCCTCTCGTCCACACCTCCCCAACATGGTCGACTTGGGGTATATAGTTTACGTGGGATTTACAGATCGACGTGGGGGAAGAGGGGGGGTTAAAGAAAGACAGACAGACTAATAGATTGACAGATAATTACACAGGCATACATTCAGACAGTTAATGAAAGATATAGACATACATTATCTTAAGAGTCAAACACATACATACATACATACTATCGCACATCAAGACAGGCAGATAACAAGTGTATTCCAAGGAAAAACACAAAAACAAGCGTGATTCACAGCAAATCACCATTGAGTAGTGTAATACCAGGCCGTGGGCACTTGTCGGTGACCCTCAGAGACAAGGACTCCCACGGTGTTTACGACTAGAAACATATTAACAGGTGTCTACCAGTGTACTACGCCATGGAAACTATGTCAGTGGCCCTTAAAGTGGCGCCATTGAGTTTAAGGCCACCGCGGACAAATACTTCCATCGCCCATACGAGCACGCACTGATTGCTGTAAGAACAGCCCAGTCTCAACCATTGTGAAAATTATCAATAACTTGTAATCAACCAGTGTGTTACTCCCAGTCAATCTTACCTTTTTGCACTGTCACTATGTTGAAATGCCCTGTAGTATGACCTTCTCCCCACCTAGTTATTATATATCATATTTGTATCACTTATGTTACTTGTATATTATTTGTCAATCAAGAGACCCATTCCCCAATCATGTAACTGTATATTATTACCCTTACCTCTGCAAAGCTCTTTCAATAAACCGTTAATTATTATTATTATTATTATTATTCTCAGTATTATTATTACATACAGTCAGACAAACAGAATGAAACACACAAATACACACACACACGCACATAAACGTAGACACACACACACACAAAAATATAGACAGATTGAAAGACGCACATAAAGACAGACAGACGGGGCGAGAGGAGGTGGGGGGGAGTAAGAAGCCCTCGGGGTGTTGTAGGAACACAAAGAACTTATCAAAGCCATTGTCAATTTCCCCCCTTGTCTTCTTCCTTCAATATGTATGTATGTGTGTGTGTGTGTGTGTGTGTGTGTGTGTGTGTGTGTGTGTGTGTGTGTGTGTGTGTGTGTGTGTGTGTGTGTGTGTGTGTGTGGTGTGTGTGTGTGTGTGAGGGTGTGTGTGTGTGTGTGTGTGTGTGTGTGTGGTGTGTGTGTGTGTGTGTGTGTGTGTGTGTGTGTGTGTGTGTGTGTGTGTGTGTGTGTGTGTGTGTGTGTGTGTGTGTGGTGTGTGTGTGTGTGTGATGAAATATTCTCCCTATCTACTCTTATTCCCTCATTATTCTACCTTATCCCTTCTCTTCCATTCTTTATTCATTCTCTCCTCTTCCTCACCCTCTTTCTTCCCTTCCCAAACACATCATCATCATCTTACACCTACGTCATTCTTTCTCTTCCCTCTTTCATCTTCTCTTTGTTTACACTCTCTATCCATTCTCTTCATTCTCTTTAGTATTTTTTCTTTACCTCCTCCCTCCTTCTCCTTCCCCTTTTCTCTCATCAATTGTTCTCTCACGGTTCGTTTTCTTCTCCTTAAGTAGGTTGCTCACTCTCTCGAAGGTAGGAAAAATGGCACAGGAAAAAAATGGCAAGGAAAAATGCAGGAAAAATGACAATAGAAAATATGCAAAAATGGGAAAAGCAATAGGAAAATATGGCACCGGAAAAAAAGGCATAATCATCAGACTAGGAAAAAATGGCACTTTATTTTTTTTTTACATGTTTTTGCAATTTTTTTATACCGTTTGTTACTGAAACTTACTTAAGAGTTATATCGACGTCATAACATAAAACATTCTACAGTATGTTAGTGAAAACTCTACAGAAATGAATTACAAAATTAAAAATGTCACATTGCATATTGTTGTTTAAGATTTCCAACGAATGTCGAAGCAAAACTACAAGATCTAAATAAATTTCTTGAATGTTCTGAAAATTGGCAGATGAAATTTAATGTCGACAAATGTAAAGTACTCAGTATAGGAGATGTAAACAGGGAAACCCGATGAACAACGATGTTATTGAGAAATCAGACTGTGAGAAAGATTTAGGAGTAATGATAAGTAGGGATCTTAAATCTAGTAAACAATGTGTAACTGTTCGAAACAAGGCTAATAAAGTACTTGGGTTTATACAAAGGAGTGTTAGTTACAAGACTAGCGAGGTCATCCTAAAACTATATCTCGTGCTTGTGAAACCTCACTTGGATTACGCAGTTCAGTTCTGGTCACCGTATTACAGAATGGATATAGAATCACTAGAAAGAATTCAGAGGACAATGACAAGACTAATCCCGGGCATTAGGAACCTTGAGTACAGAGACAGGTTAAAGCATCTTAATTTACACTCCCTCGAGAGACGTAGAGTGAGGGGCGATATGATTGAGGTGTATAAATGGAAGTCAGGGCTAAACAAAAGTGATACAACAAGTTATCAAACATCATCTTTAACTCTAATACGCTGGATAGCTTCAAGCTTAGGCTCGTGAGCTCGAAGTGTAATTGGTGTGACATTTTTTCCCCGGTATGAAAATTTTGCCATTTTTTCCTCTGCCATCTTTCCGAGTACGTCTCTCTCTCTCTCCTCTCTCTCTCTCTCTCTCTCTCTCTCTCTCTCTTTATGTCTTTCTCTATTTCTCTCTCTTTCTTTCTCTCTTTATATTTATGTGTCTTTCTTTCTCCCTCTCGCTCTTTCTCCTCCTGCTCTTCCTCTCACCCTCTCTGTTATCATCTATGTCACTCTCCCTTTCTTTCACTCCCCTTTCCCTTATCTCCTCCTCTCCCTCTGTCTATCTCCCTCTACGTACCAGTTTTCTCCCTTTCACCCTGTCACTCAAACCTCCCTTTTTTTTTCCCTTACAAAGTTCCGGTGATAATAACTAATACGATAACCTCGGTGTTTTGAGACACACACAGAGAGAGAGAGAGAGAGAGAGAGAGAGAGAGAGAGAGAGAGAGAGAGAGAGAGAGAGAGAGAGAGAGATAATGACAACTTTTAGTACCACAAAAGCTGTGTTGGTGATACTCGCCACTGAATCACCTCACTATCGGCAAGGTCAGGTCAGGTCAGGTCAGGTCAGGTCAAACTACAGTACGGTCAAATAGCTTCAGACTGTGGATCAGATAGGGTCAAATAGTGCTGAAATAAGGTTGATGTAGGGGTTATAATTGGTTAAATAGGGCTGAAATAGGGTGGAAATAGGACAATTTTAAATTAGGTAAAAATTCAATTAATGTCAAACAAGGTTAATAAGGTCAGAATGAGGTTAAATAAGAAAATAATAAGACCACGTCGGGTTAAATTAGGTCAAGAGAAGCCAAAATTGGGTCACATAAGATGAAAATAGGGCAAAAAGGGCTTACAAAGCGACTTAAACGTTGCTTAAGTCTCTAAGGTCGAGTTTTGCTAGGGTCTATGGTTGGATTTTTCGACCTGGGGGTGAAGCGAATATATGGGTTAGCACTGTGTTGTGTGGTAGGTAAGGTAGGGGAGGCAGGGAGAGTGGACGGAGTGGTAGGGTGGGAGAGGGGAGGGAAGGTAGGGTGGGAGTGGGGGGAGAGGTTGAGTGGGGAGGAGAGGGATGCAGGCCAGATGACGTTGTGGGAGTGAGGGGAAGATGAGAGAGAGAGAGAGAGAGAGAGAGAGAGCAAAAACCGAGAGAGGAAGAAAAGAAAGAAAGAAAGAGGGTTAGTCACAGCTCAATTTGGATATTAATCTCCCCCTCCCTCCTCTCCTCCTTAAAAAAAACATAACAATAAAAATCTCAAATTCCAAGTTAATAATTATTTTGCCTGATATGTCAAGTGGAGACGTAATACCTTTGTTTGGTGAAGAGTGTGGTGGTGGTGGTAGGGGGGATGGTGTTGGTGAGGTGGTGGTAGGTGGGTGGTAGTGGGGGGTGGTGGTAGGGGGGTGGTGGTGTGGTGAGGGTGGTAGTGGTGGAGGAAGGATGGTGGTATTGGGGTGATGGTTGTGTGGTTGTGACAGGATAGTGGTGGTGGTGGGATGGTGGTAGTGGTAGTTAGCAGTCAGTCAGTCAGTCAGTCAAGTCAATTAGTCAAAAATATAAACTGACTGTCATATTCCCCCCCAAAAAAAAAAAATAATAATAATAAATGCAGGTGTAATTTATCTTGTCACCACGAGT
The DNA here is from genome assembly GCF_018991925.1 of Homarus americanus. Taxonomy (NCBI): domain Eukaryota; kingdom Metazoa; phylum Arthropoda; class Malacostraca; order Decapoda; family Nephropidae; genus Homarus; species Homarus americanus. The sequence goes on from NW_024740094.1 coordinate 1,265,027, forward strand.
ACCACAAGTAGACACATAATGAGATATTAATTAATCTAAAAAAAAAATAATACTAATCACCAGTTTTAATGACCACTTAATTTGCTTGATTCCAAATGGCCGCCATCAAGACGCCAGACATAACACCCAGTGGAGGCTTACAGCGTGTCCTTGACGGTGGGGCACAAGACACCAGGGTCTCCAGGGGTGACACCAGGGTCTCCAGGGGTGACACCAGGGTCTCCAGGGTGACCAGGGTCTCCAGGGGTGACTCTAGTGTCTCCGGGGTCTACGTTTGTTTCTTCGACCTGTACAACAATGAAGCTTCTTTTAACTGTAGCAGTATAACACAGTAATGGGGAGAACGTAATATCTCTACCTTTACCAACTGTGTATCTGTTGAGGTGACTGTTACTGGTTGTATAACTACTTGTGAAGCTGTCATAGGTGTAACAACCTTCCTGGGTTGTCACCACTTGTAACAATCACTTGTGAAGCATGTTACCTTATATTCTAGACGAACTAAACTATAGATCAAAGTTTATTGGGTCTTCAGTAACGAGATCCAATAGGTTCCTTATAGGTATGAGTCCTTTAAAGGCATTCAATACTGTCCCTTGATATTCAAAATGGCGGATAAAATGCACCGAGACTCATTACCACCGCCTGAATCTTCTATGACACAGTAACAAGTCTTGAGTTTTACCGAGGGGTGGTGTAGGTCAAGTGGGAGGGGAGGGGGTAAGGGGAGAGGGGGAGGAAGGGGTGGTGGTGGTGGTGGTGGTAAGGTCATTTGGAATTAGCTTTTGGAGTGGTGATGATCATGTGAGGGAGGGAGAGAGAGGGGAAGGGGTGAAGGAGGAAAAGGAGGGAGAAGAGGGGAAGAAGTGAAAAAAAGGAGGAAAGAAGGACTGGGATGAAGAAAAGGAGGAGACGGAAGGGAGAAAATAGAAGAAGAAGGGTAGAAGGCAGAAAGAAGGTGAAAGAAGAAGAAGAGAATAAAAAGGGAAAGAGGGAGGAGAAGGGTGGTGGGGAGAACCAATAAACAAGGAGAGTTTAGGGAATTATCTCAGAGCTCCGCCATGTGGGTATTTCCTAACCTTGATGATGACCCAACCCCCCACCCACCTCTTGTACACACACACACACACACACACACACACACTCTCTCTCCTATTTTATTTTCTCCTCCCTTTCTCCTCACTCTCTCTCATTCTCTCTATTTCACCCACACCTTATAAGAGCCGGTGGGACAGGTCAAAGGCTCATTAGCGTCCAGAGTACCTAGAGTGAGAGAGAGAGAGAGAGAGAGAGAGAGAGAGAGAGAGGAGAGAGAGAGAGAGAGAGAGAGAGAGAGAATAAAGAAAATAAAATACCCAGCTTCTTCCCTTTTGATCCACTGATATCTGTTGGTGATGGTGATAGAGGCAGGGGGTGGGGGGGAGAAGGAGGGTGGGAGGGGAGGATAAAAGATTTCTGGGGACTTTTATGTTGATGGCACTTTAAAAGGGGAAGGGGGTGGGGGGGAGGGGGTGGGGGGGGTAGGGGGAGGGGTATGTGAGGGGGGAGGGAGGAGGGTTAGCAATAGTAGTGGAAGGAGACTTTGATCTCGTGTCTTCTCCTTTCCCCTCCCATCAACCCCTTCCTTACCCCTCGTCTGGTATGGTTTTTGAGGCGTTGGTCCCCTCCCCCTTTCCTTCTCCCTTTGAGGTAAGTTGGGGGATAGCCACATGGAGGGGGAAGGCTAGTGGGGAGGGGGCTAGTGGGGGCAGGGAGGCTAGTGGGGAGGGAGGCTAGTGGGGGGTGGGGTAGTGGGGAGTAAGAGAATTAAAACAGTCTCATAATCGTGTGTGTGTGTGTGTGTGTGTGTGTGTGTGTGTGTGTGTGTGTGTGAAACCTCCAGGAACCAAAGGAGTAAATAGAACCTAATCTCCGTGACGTCACTCAGGTAAACAAACATGTGTAGGGTGGGTTGATCCGTGACGTCACTCAGGTAAACGAGACAAAAAATATCTGGGTTAATAACGGCTGACCTTACTTGGAATACCCGAAAAAAGGTTAGGTCACACTATGCTGTCACACTATGCTGTCACACCTAACGGGACCTTAATCAACCACAGTCCAAATCATTGCTATAATTCAGTAATTTTCTATAATAATAATAATAATAATAATAATAATAATAATAATGTGTATGTGTAAAGACGACATCCAAAATCAAATGAGAATCTTACCACGACGGAGTATCAATCGTAATACAGAGTTCATAAATATACCTCGGAAAATACTACCCAAGCACCACCACCACCACCTCCTCCGGATAACAGGCAAGTCTCAGCTCGTGTTCGTGGTAATGGTCGAACATCCGCGAGAGAGAGAGAGAGAGAGAGAGAGAGAGAGAGAGAGAGAGAGACGACTCTACCATCGCCTCCCAACTTACTGCGCATGCGTGACCCACAAAAAATAAATAAATAAAATATAATAAAAATAAAAACAATAAAAAATAATAATAATAACAACCGTCATAAAAATCCATTAATAAAAATCTGTTGGAATATAATCACGTGAATGGAGTGAAGACAAGGGTACTAAAAATGCATTACAAATTATAAGCCAAATCGACCAATGGATTATCTACAACATAACGAATGAAAATAAAAATAAAAAAATAATGAAGAAAGAATAAATTATCATACGTGTCTGTAAAAAAATAAATAAAAATAATAGCAACTGTTACATTAAAAGTTGCCAGTTTGTGTTTTTCAGCCACGTAAATCCTCCATCTTTTTTTTATTTATTTATCATGAAAATTATACCCCCTTTCTCCCCCAACCTCAAATTAATATTCATCATAATATTTTTTCTTCAATTTTAAGATGCATCAATTAGGTTCATTATTGCAATAGACGATTTTTTTATAAAGGTTAACGTAAATGATAATATCCACTTGGAAAAAAAAATCTGATGGAGAAGTTTTTTTAAAATGTTGATGCAGATTATAATAATATTTTCCCCCTTTTCTTCTCACCTCTCTCACCCTAACCCCTTTACACCTTACTCAGCCCCTTCCCCTCAATCCTCCACCCATACGCCACATCTCAACCCCTTTCTCCTCCCACCCCCTCCCTCATCTCTCTCCCACCTCCCACTCACCCCTACCCCACCCACACCACCCCACCCACACCACCCCACCCACCCTTCACTTAAAAGCAGTTCTCAAAAATATCCGAAGCAATTTTTTTTATTTCGTTGTGGTAATTCGTTTTATAGGAAGCCAATGCGAGGAAAAAAATCTTACGGTGGAAAAAGAGGAAAAAGTCTTACAATGGAAAGAAATGGTTAAAAGGGCATCAGCAGCGGCGGTAACACTCGGATAATATTAATTGTGAGGAAGGAAAAAAATTAGTTTTCAACACCGTGTTCTTGTAGCTGTTCTTGTTCTTGTTCTTGTTCTGTTTTATTACATTTATTTAGCAACAAGGAGAGAGAGAGAGAGAGAGAGAAAAAAAGCTCAATAAGGAATATAATGAAAAAAAATTGCAACACAAAAATCGTCAACTAGAGGCTGTGCCAACAAGACAGTTTTAATATTTTTTTTTTTTTGGGGGATTATTTTCTTCTTATTTATTTATTTATATAATTGCATATCAATTTCTTATGTGTTTAACTACTTGTATCATTATCATTATTATTATTATTATTATTATTTGGCAAAGTTGACGTTTTCAAATACGCCACCTAAAAACAACAAAACAACAAAAACAGCAAAAACAACAAAAACAGCAAAAACAGCATAAACAAAAAACAACCAAAAACAACAAAAACAGCAAAAACAGCAAAACAGCAAAACAGCATAAACAAAAACAACCAAAAACACCAAAACACAAAAACAGCATAAACAAAAACAACAAAAAACAGCAAAAGCAACAAAACAGCAAAAACAGCATAAACAAAACAACAAAAGCAACAAAAACAGCGTCGTCACTTTCTTTCGTTAACTGCAAAAGTGACAAATAACAAACCATCACATATTAACGCACACACTTCTTTTATTTACATTTTTAACTACGATAAGTAAAAAAAATAAATAAAACAAAAATAAAAATAATAATACAAAACACGGTATTTTTGTTTAGATTCCCGCTTTTGTAATACATTTTTCCAACACATTAGAACGGAACTAATCTTGACTTTTTTCCCCACTCATATGTAAATGATAGGGTCGGGTGTTCCAGCATTCGTTGTCGCTGTAATTTCCTGGCGAGTGTTTGAGTGTGACGTAACAACATATGTACAGTGTGTGTGTGTGTGTGTGTGTGGAGTGCTGTGGAGTGATTGTATATTGAGAATTATTTTGTTGTATAAATTGATACTAAAACAAATAATGAACACCAAACAACAGATACACATACCTCCATATCTTCATTAACTTCCTAGGGTGTGAGAGCCAGTGCCAGGTGCCACCAAACTTACCTGTGAAACAAAGGTCAAATGGGGGGTCATTAAATCTAGGTATGCAAATTTGACACTGCAGGTAAATAAGGTCAGATGAATTAATTAAAACGACGACCCAGCGAAGATTTATGTGTGTGTGTGTGTGTGTTGTGTGTGTGTGTGTGTGTGTGTGTGTGTGTTGTCATAGCACTTTATTGTCACTTTCTACATAACCTATTATCTAAGTGTCTTACATCTATTTAACAAAGAAAAATAATCAGAAAAATAAAAATACATCCAAATTAAATAAATTCCCCATGAAAAAAAAAACATCATTGAAATAAATCAGCCCCCAAAAAAGCAAACGTTACCGCTGATAAAAAAAAAATTAAACCAAAATTACAATATGCAAATCACGTATGCAAATTAGACACGGAAACCTAAAAAAAAATAATGGGAGCAAATCAGATGTATTCTAAACAGGATAAAATATAATATAACATTTTAATAAGTCAATCATATATGCAAATTAGGACACGCATATAAATTTTAATAGGTAAATAAAGATATTCAAATTAGGACATGCAGGTAATATATATATATATACAGTACACCTGTTTAAATAATACATCAGAGGAAACTAATTACCATACGGAAAATATTACAGGTTTCCATAGGTAAATCAGATAGGTAAATTAACATTGGGAAATACTATAGCCATTAAATACGTATACAAAGTGACTTACACAAACATACACTGCCAATTACGATCAATAAAGAGAAGAGGAAAATGTCTCTCTTTTAAATAAGGAAAATCAGCTGATATTAATTGACTTACAGAGAACAAAAGGAATGTGTAACAATTAATGAAGGGAGACAGGTACACACACACACACATACACACACACACACACACACACACACACACACACACACACACACACACACGTACATACACATACATACATACATACACACACACACACACACACACACACACACACACACATACATACACACATACATACACACACACACACACACACACACACACACACACACACACACACATACACACACACACACACACACACACACACACACACACACACACACACACACACACACACACACACACACACACACACACACACACACACACACACACACACACACACATACACATTTTCATAAAAGCAAATCAGATGTTACTGTACACTGCTTTGTTACGTCATAACCAAAGGAGACACATCAAAGAATTTTACAATGGTGGCCAAATGATTGTTGTTGTTGGGTGCCTGGTTATAACTGAAGTATTGTTGTTTTATTTATTTATTTAGTTTAGTTTCGTGTCTTAGTTCTAGGTCCCTGGTGCCACTGAATTGCTCTTATAAATTAATTCGTCTTACTTTAAGTTCCTGAATTCCACTGAAATTACTTATTTTTATTATTTTTTCACGCGTTCTTGTGTCTGGGGGTTCCGGTTCCCACTGAATTATTTTTATTATTATATATTAAGTGTTCTGTGTAATATATATATTCTCCGAAGCGTTTCCTTGTGTGTTTGTCTATCATCGGTCTATCTGTCAATTAAGTGTGTGTGTGTGTGTGTGTGTGTGTGTGTGTGTGTGTGTGTGTGTGTGTGTGTGTGTGTGTGTGTGTGTGTGTCCTGCCTGTCTCTACTCTGTTTGTCTGTCATATATCCATCATTTTCTTTCCTCTCTCTGTCTGTCTGTTTAACTTTCTCTCTTTCACTTTTATTTGTCTGTCTGTCTGTCTGTCTCTTTCCTTCTGTCACACATATACATACAGACAGACTATCATGAACCCGAACCAAACTACATGTCTTTGTCGAGTATTTGAACGGCCAAGGACATTCGGTACGGACGGACGGACGGACGAAAGGTGTCCATGTTCATCTCTCTCTCTCTCTCTCTCTCTCTCTCTCTCTCTCTCTCTCTCTCTCTATTCCTCCTTCAGATCCCTCTCTCCCTCTCCACCTCCAACCACTCCTCAACCTCCACCCCCCTACTTTCTCTCTCCTCTTCCCTCCACTCCTCCTCTTCCCTCCTCCTCACTCTTCCCTCCACTCCCTCACTCTTCCCTCCCTCCTCACTCTTCTCTCCTCCCTCACTCTTCCCTCCACTCCCTCACTCTTCCCTCCACTCCTCACTCTTCCCTCCACTCCTCACTCTTCTCTCCCTCCCTCACTCTTCCCTCCCTCCTCACTCTTCTCCTCCACTCCTCACTCTTCCCTCCCTCCCTCCTCTTCCCTCCTCCCTCACTCTTCCCTCCTCCCTCACTCTTCCCTCCACTCCCTCACTCTTCCCTCCTCCCTCACTCTTCTCTCCTCCCTCACTCTTCCCTCCTCCTCACTCTTCCCTCACTCCCTCACTCTTCCCTCCACTCCCTCACTCTTCCTCCACTCCCTCACTCTTCCCTCCTCCCTCCTCTTCCCTCCCTCCCTCACTCTTCTCTCCACTCCTCACTCTTCCCTCCCTCCCTCACTCTTCTCTCACTCCCTCACTCTTCCCTCCCTCCCTCACTCTTCCCTCCCTCCCTCACTCTTCCCTCCCTCCCTCCTCTTCTCCTCCCTCCTCTTCCCTCCACTCCTCCTCTTCCCTCCACTCCCTCACTCTTCCTCCTCCCTCCTCTTCCCTCCACTCCCTCCTCTTCCTCCCTCCCTCCTCTTCCCTCCACTCCCTCCTCTTCCCTCTCTCCCTCACTCCTCCCTCCCTCCCCCTCTTCCCTCCTCCCTCACTCCCTCACTCTTCCCTCCTCCTCCTCTTCCCTCCCTCCCCTCCCTCACTCTTCCCTCCCTCCCTCACTCTTCCCTCCACTCCCTCACTCTTCCCTCCCTCCCTCCTCTTCTCTCACTCCCTCCTCTTCCCTCCCTCCCCTCCTCTTCCCTCACTCCCTCACTCTTCCCTCCTCCCTCACTCTTCCCTCCACTCCCTCACTCTTCCCTCCTCCCTCACTCTTCTCTCACTCCCTCCTCTTCCCTCCCTCCCTCACTCTTCCCTCCTCCCTCACTCTTCTCTCCTCCCTCCTCTTCCCTCCACTCCCTCACTCTTCCCTCCACTCCCTCCTCTTCCCTCCCTCCCTCACTCTTCTCTCCACTCCCTCACTCTTCCCTCCACTCCCTCACTCTTCTCTCCACTCCCTCCTCTTCCCTCCACTCCCTCACTCTTCCCTCCCTCCCTCCTCTTCCCTCCCTCCCTCACTCTTCTCTCCTCCCTCCTCTTCCCTCCCTCCTCACTCTTCCCTCCACTCCCTCACTCTTCCTCCCTCCCTCACTCTTCCCTCCCTCCCTCACTCTTCCCTCCATCCTCCTCTTCCCTCCTCCCTCCTCTTCCTCTACTCCCTCCTCCTCCTCCCTCCCCCACTCTTCCCTCCACTCCCTCACTCCTCCTCTTCCCTCCTCCCTCACTCTTCCCTCCTCCCTCCACTCCCTCACTCTTCCCTCCACTCCCTCACTCTTCCCTCCCACTCCTCACTCTTCCTCCTCCCTCACTCTTCTCTCCACTCCCTCACTCTTCCCTCCACTCCCTCCTTCCCTCCTCCCTCACTCTTCCCTCCACTCCTCACCTCTTCTCTCCCTCCCTCCTCTTCCCTCCACTCCCTCCTCTTCCCTCCACTCCCTCTCTTCCCTCCCTCCCTCACTCTTCTCTCCCTCCCTCACTCTTCCCTCACTCCCCTCTCTCTTCTCTCTCCTCCCTCCTCTTCCCTCCTCCCTCACTCTTCCCTCCACTCCCTCCTCTTCCCTCCTCCCTCACTCTTCTCCTCCACTCCCTCACTCTTCCCCTCACTCCCTCACTCTTCCCTCCCTCCCTCCTCTTCCCTCCACTCCCTCACTCTTCCCTCCCTCCCCTCTCTTCCCTCCACTCCCTCCTCTTCCCTCCCTCCCTCCTCCCTCCTCTTCCCTCCCCCCCTCACCCTCCTCCGTGCTATCTGGGTTATTGAAAATTAAAACTTTACTCCTCAAATCTACGGATAAATTTACCCTAATTAAATAACAATAAGAGAGAGAGAGAGAGAGAGAGAGAAGAGAAGAGAGAGTGTGATAGAAAGAGAGAGAGAGAAGAGAGAGAGAAGAGATTTACGATTACTAAGCTGTAACATTTTGAAGAGTCGCCAATCCACTCCTGTACCACCTAAGGTCAGCTTGTTGCTTTTTAATAGCTATGATGATTAGCCAACCACATAACCAATCAACTTTACAGCTGTTTTCTCTTTAGATCTGGTGAAGATTCGCTAATCCAAGCCTCGTCTTATTCACAACATTTCATAACCGCTTTACAACCAATCCCAATTTAAGTGTTGTTTTTTCATCCAGGTTCGTCAAGATTCGCCAATCCAAATATTTACAACTTCACAACCATTCCTAATTTACAACCTGAAATCATCCCAATTTACAACACTAACCCCAATTTACAACCTACAACCATTCTCAATTTACAACCTACAACCATTCCCAATTTACAACCTCACAACCATTCTCAATTTACAACTATTAACAACCTACAACCATTCTCAAATTACAACTATTAACAACCTACAACCATTCCTGACTAAACTTTACAACTCTTTTATTTTGTCTTTAAATTCATGAGGTTTCGCCAGGCTAATAATCCCATCAGCCCTTACCCCCTATCCTTGCCCCTATCACCCTTTTATCCCTCCCCCGGATAAGCCCGCCATAGCAGCTCATGTCTGGTCTATCCATATATACCTACTTGGTCATGTTTGTTCAGTAGAATGCGTATAGACGTATATACGCACCGACACTACGCGCAAACACACTCCTACGCAAATATTGGTCGACCAAAAAAATGGCGAATTAAGTGTGTTGTGTGTGTGTGTGTGTGTGTGTGTGTGTGTGTGTGTGTGTGTGTGAAAGGGACGTGTTAGCATGTACAGGTATACAAGCATACATGACATATATACAGACACACACACACACACACACAGTTCTCTTCCCTCCTCTCCAGCTCACACACACACACACACACACACACACACACACACACACACACACACACACACACACACACACACAACCTCCCTGTGACTTTCCTTTGACATGTCCTTTTAACCCTCACGTGTCTCTGCTTTTATACATCAATTAATACACTTTTATACAACATCATTATACACTAATATACAGTACACCATTATTTACGTATGTGTGTATGCATGTCTGTGTGTAGTCTGTGTGTACAGTATATGTGCGCGCGTGTCTGTGTGTATCTGTATCTATGTATGTGTGTGTGTGTGTGTGTGTGTGTGTGTGTGTGTGTGTGTGTGTGTGTGTGTGTACCCAAGTGTATAAATAATCTACACAGCTCAGACAAAAACACTCGTAAAATCACAACAAATAATCAACAAAATATTTACAAAGCATTACCTACTTTCATCAGGGTTTATAAATAACTGCAATAACTTACTTTACTATTTGTTAATGAAGTGTTGCAGCAATCTGTTTTTGATGTTAATGTATTGCAATAACCTAATAAAATAATAACAATAATAATAATAATAATAATAATAATAATAATAATAATAATAATAATAATAATAATAATAATAATAATAATAATAATAATAATAATAATAATAAAATAAATAATACTAATATTAATAACAATAATGATGATAATAATAGTAACAATAATAATAATAACACTAATAACCAATAAGAATAACTACAACAAGAGTAATAACAACAATAATAATCATCAACCACCACTAGCAACACACAGGTAAGAACACACCTGTTGCACTTTACACCACAGGAAAACTTTCTGCCTGGCAGAGAGAGAGAGAGAGAGAGAGAGAGAGAGAGACACCCCCAGTCTATGACAACAATTAACCAGATAGTGAGTGACAGGAAACACGAGAATATTGTCTTGATTAAATACCTAGCTTTCAACACGACAACAACTCAGAAAAAAAAAACTAAATGATGAAAAAAATAAAACTACAACATCAATAACAACCACAGGAAATAATAACACAGGTACAACACAACGATAACAATACACACACACACACACACACACACACACACACACACACACACACACACACACACACACACACACACACACACACACACACACACACACACACTACAACACCTCACTTAGCAGGCCAGTTGTACACACACCCACTAATTGCAGTAATCTGAACATATTTAGTATAGCGATCAGTCTCATTAACGAGGTGGTGTTCAGGTGTGACGGAGCAATTAGTCTCAAATCTAGAATACTTTGTATGTATTAACGGGGTTTGATTTCCAGCCCAATAATGATAATGACGATGATGATAATAATAATAATTCAACCTCATTTGCATAAACGTAGCGTATGGACTTTGTGTGTGTGTGTGTGTGTGTGTGTGTGTATGTCTGTGTCTATCTACTGTCTATCTGTGTCTGCCTGTCTATCAAAATCTGTCTCTTTGTCTACTTACGTATCTGCCATCTCATTCTCTGTCCATCTTTCTGTCTTGATAATTTCCAAGTCCATCGCTACAGAAAACTTACTTAACTTTCTTTGTTCAACTTAACAAACTTTGCAACTTTCTCTGTGGAAATTACCTTCAGTAAATCTAGTTAATTTCTCCACAAACACACTCTTCCAGGCCTCTACCTTTCTCTCAGCTTCCTATAGTGCTTTCCCTGTCCCATTTATACTTTCTCCTGCCTATAGACAATCATCCAATCATCCAACTTTCTCTGGTCTTTCTAAATTACTTTCTTTACTCTATACATTTTTTACTTTCGTCTAACAACACAAAAGTTTAATCACGCAACTTTCTCTCTCCCGACTTTGAATACTTTCTCTGCACACACACACACACACACACACACACACACACACACACACACACACACACACCCACACCCACATTACTATCATATACTTTCCCCATTGAACACACACACACACAACTTTCTCTGAACTTTCTAATAAAACTTTCGTGTGAAGTATAACTCTATCTTTGAGGTCATTAACACAATACAATTTCATCTTTCCTCTATAATCTGTATAATATTCCTCTGATTAATTATGCATTAGAAAACCTCTCGTGTATAATCATCTCAATTAGGAGAAAAAGAACAAGTTTTAAATCATAGTCTACTGTTAATACACATACATACATACATACATACATACATACATACATACATACATACATGCCCAACCTAACCTAACCTAAACTAACCTAACCTAACCCCCAGGTAGCGTTAGGGTGTTTAATCATCAGGTGAAATAAATTAGGCGAAGGAGGGGGACGGGGAGGGGGAGGGGAAGGGGAAGGGGAAGGGGGAAGGGGGAAGGGGAGGGAGGGGAGGGGGGAGGGAGGGAGGGGTGTCTATTTTCCACGTGCCCCTCCCAAAAAATTTAGCGCCGAGTAGATTGATTTCCCTAGCGCTGGTGAATAGAGATAGAGACGCAGAGTATTTCCCACTATTTCTGTATCGCTGGAAATAATTGAAACCATGAAAGGGTCTCTAGTAGGGTATTTGGAGGACTGTGTACACGCTGAGGATTGTGTTTACCTTCACCCCGTGTACACCAGCCTATACGTACACATTGAACCCGTGTACACCAGCTTACGTACATATTGAGCCCGTGTTCACCAGCTTACGCACATATTGAGCACGTGTACACCCGTTACGCACATATTGAACCCGTGTACACCAACGTACATATTGAGCCGTGTACACCAGCTTACGCACATATTGAGCCCTGTGTACACCAGCTTACGCACATATTGAACCCGTGTACACCAGCTTACGTACATATTGAGCCCGTGTACACCTGACGTACATCAGTGGGGCAATAAGCCGTGATATAGCCTGAGGGGAGAGGGAGGGAGGAGGAGTAGGGGAGGGGGAGGTAGGAGGAGGGAGTTAGGTCTGGGTAGGTAGGAAAGTAGGGATGAGGTAGGAAAGTAGGGAGGAAGGTCTGGGTAAGGCAATGCAAGGTAAGGGGGGGATACGGTGGGGTGGTGGTGGTGGTAGTAGTAGTAGTGGTAATACAAGATTCGAAGGTCCATTACGACAGAACGACAGCACGGCCAAAGTGATAAGTTGCAGCAACTGTTGCTGCAAGTACCAGAGAATTTGAAAAAAAAGTAGCTATACCGCAGGAGGTGGGCGCCTCGAACTGGTTAACTACGTTACCGATAAGGGCAAATGGTTTCAGTCTCAATAAACAAGAATTTACAGATGCCAATGCTCTAAGGTACGGAAGGCCAGTAGAAGGTTTGCCATCTCAGTGCGTGTGTGGCTCTTCCTATGACGTCGATCACGCCATGGTGTGCAAGAAAGGGGGCTTCATATGCATGAGGCATGACGAAGTAAGGGATCTCACAGCAAATATGTTGAAGGAAATCTGCCGGGATGTCATGGTAGAACCGACCCTCCTTCCATTGGACGGTGAGATTTTCCAACATAGGACTTCAAACACATGTAACGAAGCCCGTGTTGACGTTAGTGCTCGAGGATTCTGGACGCGGGGACAGCGAGCCTTCTTCGACATCAGGTTTTTTATCCCATGGCCGCATGTCACCGTAACTAGCTCTCGATGCTGCACACAGGAGGAACGAGAACGACAAGATAATGGCATATGGGAGAGACTTCCAGAACGTTGATCAAGGCAGCTTCACTCCTCTAGTGTTAACAACCTCTGGTGGGGTGGGACCAAGTGCAAGATGCTTCTTCACCAGACTCCCGGAGGAGCTATACAGAAGCAGCAGCCGGGTTATGTACAGCCTGTTAGATGTCACTGTCCTTATCTCTCCTTAGGATAGCCTCAGGGCAGAACTTTCAATTTTAAGCAAACAACAGGAATGGACTGTTCTGACCATGGGCCAGTAACTGAATGGGACCTTGTGGCTATTAAGTGGTGGGGATGGAGGCCACGTTTATGTGATAATGATGTAGTAGTAGACGATGATGATAGTAGATGACATTAGTAGTAATTAGTGGAATTGGTGGTAGAATTGAGGTGGTGGTGGATGCCAGTGATCATTCTCTCGTTTGATCTGCAGTAAAGTGGATAACATTGAGATCTTGTGAAGCGAAGAGCCTTTGATATCTAAAAAGAGAACTCGTCATTAAGAAGAAGCATTTTAAAAGCCAGTAAAATCATGCAGAATTTTGCTCAGAAAATTACATCGTCAAAGGGCTGTTGAAAAAAAAAAGATAAAAAGAGAGAGAGGAAAAAAAAAAAGATTGGGTGTGGCTCTACTGGGCAGGAGAAACGACTCTACATCTCCGGTACATAGGTTCGAGTATCGCCTGGTGGAGTTTTCCTTTGAAACATTATGACCAAACTTTCAAAGGCTCCGCCATCAAAGGTTTTCCCTTTTCCTACCTATACAAAGAACCACAAAGAGTCTCTATTAAAATGATAGGCTTTTATCATTTGCGGCGCTGCTTTGATGTATCAATATATAATTCCTCTCTCTCTCTCTCTCTCTCTCTCTCTCTCTCTCTCTCTCTCTCTTCGACAGTGCAGCATGATGTCCTCTCTCTCTCTCTCTCTCTCTCTCTCTCTCTCTCTCTCTTTTTTCCTCTCTCTCTCTCTCTCTCATTTACCCATCACTAGGTCATCGTCTCCTTCTACCTCCCTCTTACTTTCTCTCTCTCCCTCTCTTTATCTCTCTCTTTTACCTCTCTCTCCACCACTAAGCCATCTCCCAGCCACGTCCTGGAGTTGTCCTACCACCATCACCACAACTACAACCATCACAACTCACCAACAACTATTCACCACAACAACCATCACCACCACAACTACAACCATCACCACAAATTACCAACAACTATTCACCACAACAACCATCACCACCACAACCATCACAACTACCACCAACACCACCACAACTACCACCACCTCCACCAATCACTATTCACCTGTCTTACCTGGACCTCACCTGTGTTGTGGGGGAGGTGAGAAGTCCAGCAGGATCTGAATGTTTACACGGGAGGTAAAGTGATGGTGGTTGGGGATGTGATGGTGGTGGCGGGGTAGTGATGGTGGTTGGCAGAGGGGTAGTGATGGGTGGTTGGCAGAAGTGATGGTGGTTGGCTGGGGTAGTGATGGTGGTTGGCGGGGGGGTAGTGATGGTGGTGGGGAGGGGGTGGTGATGGTGGTGGGGGTGTTGGTGGGTGTTAAGGGGGGTGTTGGGGGTAGTGGTGATATAGTTGGGGATATAACGGATAGAAAGAGGACAGACGAGAGGGAGAGTTGATAATATACTAGAGTGCTATTATATTCCTTAGGGACGGGATGGACGCAGAAGGCTATACCACACAGGCGGAGGAAGGGTAAAGGGAAAGGAAAGAGGGAGAAGGAGAGGGGTAAGGGACAGAGGGAAAGGAAAGAGGAAGAGGGAGGAGGAAGGAAACAAGGAGGGTTAAGGAAGAAGGAGAGAGGGAGGGGAGATAGGGGAGAAGACGGAAGAGGGTGAAAAGGCTAGGGGAGAAGGGGAGAGAGAGAGGGAAGGAAAGAAGGAAAAGGAGGGAAAGAGGGAGAGTAAGAAGAGGGAGGACCACTTATGCTGTACAATTTCCATGACAAATTATATACATATAAAAAATAGCTCACAATCTCACAAGAACGAGTCAGTATCAGGGGTCAAGTTAGTCAATAAAATCACATAAGCGCTAACTAACACGTCGGAAATATCACGAAATAGGTCACAGATGCGTTTAGAGGTCAATAGGTCATGGTTACCGCCGCTGTATAAGAGATAACCTCACTTAACCTTGACCTAACCTAACCTAACCTAACCTAACCTAACCTAACCTAACCTAACCTAACCTAACCCCAACCAAACCAACCAAAGAAAAATGAATAGGATAAATAACCAAGTAAAAAAAAATAATAATAAGAAATTAAGATAAATAATAATAAATAACGATAATTAATAGAGAGAAAAAAAATAATAAATAAGATAAATAAATGTAGATAAATAATGAATAAAAACATTAGGTCATAAAAGACGTAACAACACAAAGAATAATAAAAATATATAATAAAGAAAATTAACAAAAGGAAAATAAAATAATAAGTTAACAATATAATAAATAACGAGGAAAAATAATAATATAAATTAACAAAAGAATTAAATGCAGATAATTTAATATGAATAAAAAAAAAAAAAAAAAAAAATAAATGAACCAGAATAAAAGTAATGAACAGGAAGAATAAAATGATAAATGAATGATAAAGTGAAATAATGAATAAAAGAGGGGAATAATTAGGTCACGAGAACAAATACAATCTAACGTAAAAATGGGGAAATCTCTCTCTCTCTCTCTCTCTCTCTCTCTCTCTCTCTCTCTCTCTCTCTCTCTCTCTCTCTCAAATAAACAACATAATTAATAACCATCTGAATAATAATTATATTTACGTAAGAAAAACAAGTACCTATAATCTTCAATCCTCAATTATATAACCCCCTCACCCCTCTCACCCCTACCCCCTCTCACCCCCCTCTCACCCCCCAATATAAAAACAGTGAAAAAAATCCCTTAAAAAAATAATAATTATAAAAATGCATAAAAAATAAACAAATAAATTAAACAACATCAGTACAAAAAATAATAATTATTCAAGCAATTTTTTTTAACACCAAATCAACCAGCAAATTAATTACAAACAAACAAACGAGTCAATTACCAAACAAACAAACAAATTAATTACAAACAAACAAACAAATTAATTACAAACAAACAAACAAGTTAATTACCAAACAAACAAACAAGTCAATTACCAAACAAACAAACAAGTCAATTACCAAACAAACAAACAAGTCAATTACCAAACAAACAAACAAATTAATTACAAACAAACAAACTAATTAATTACAAACAAACAAACAAGTCAATTACCAAACAAACAAACAAACAAACAACTGGCTTACTACAGGTATATATAAATAAACTAACCAGAAAAAAAAAGTAATTAAATAAAAAGGCAATTAAGTAAGCCAAATTAATTGTGTGAGGTAGTGGAAGTAAAGAAATCTATTAATTAGTTATTTACAGACAGGTAACGCACTTATTAGGGAACAAGTCTGAAGAACAGTGATAAAAGGTTATTGATAAGTTTGAGAACAAAGTGATGCCTGTCTGTCTGTCTATTCACATCTATTGTCTGTCTGTCTGCCTGTCTATTCTTGTCTCTTGTCTGTCCTATCTATTCCTGTCTTTGTCTATTCTTGTCTATTGTATGTCTGTCTGTCTGTCTGTCCTGTCTATTGTCTGTCTGTATGTTGTTTATTCTTGTGTATTGTCTATCTGTCTGTCTGTCTATTCTTGTCTGTTGTCTGTCTGTCTGTCTGTCTATTCTTGTCTATTGTCTGTCTGTCTGTCTGTCTATTCTTGTCTATTGTCTGTCTGTCTGTCTGTCTATTCCTGTCTATTGTCTGTCTGTCTGTCTCTCTATTCCTGTCTATTGTCTGTCTGTCTGTCTGTCTGTCTATTCCTGTCTATTGTCTGTCTGTCTGTCTGTCTATTCTTGTCTATTGTCTGTCTGTCTATTCTTGTCTATTGTCTGTCTATTCTTGTGTATTGTCTATCTGCATATTTGTCTATTCTTGTGTATTGTCTGTCTGTCTGTCTGTCTATTCCTGTCTATTGTCTGTCTGTATATTTGTCTATTCTTGTGTATTGTCTATCTGTCTGTCTGTCTGTCTATTGTCTGTGTCTATTCCTGTCTATTGTCTGTGTCTATTCCCGTCTATTGTCTGTCTGTAAATCTGTCTAATCCGTCTATTGTTTATTAGTACATTTGTTTATTCTGTCTGTCTGTATTCTGTCTATTCTGTCAGTGTCACGCCAGCTGGTATAACGGATATGTTGTAATAAAATCAAAACATATCTGGTGGTATAACCGGCATATACAATATACCCGATAGAGAACCTGACATATCACAGCCTAACCGATATGCTAGTAGAATATAACCGATATGCTAGTAGAATATAACCGATTATAGTAGAATATAACCGATATGCTAGTAGAATATAACCGATTATACTAGAAGAATATAACCGATATGCTAGTAGAATATAACCGATTATAGTAGAATATAACCGATATGCTAGTAGAATATAACCGATTATACTAGTAGAATATAACCGATTATAGTAGAATATATCCGATTATACTAGTAGAATATAACCGATTATACTAGTAGAATATAACCGATAATACTAGTAGAATATAACCGATATGCTAGTAGACTATAACCGATTATAGCAGAATATAACCGATTATACTAGTAGAATATAACCGATTATACTAGTAGAATATAACCGATTATAGTAAATTTACCGATTATACTAGTAGAATATAACGGATATGCTAGTAGAATATTACCGATATACTAGTAGAATATAACGGATATGCTAGTAGCATATTACCGATATACTAGTAGAATATAACGGATATGCTAGTAGCGTATAACCGATATACTAGTAGAATATTACCGATATACTAGTAGAATATACGGATATGCTGTAGCGTATAACCGATATACTAGTAGCATATTACCGATATACTAGTAGAATATAACGGATATGCTAGTAGCGTATAACCGATATACTAGTAGAATATTACCGATATACTAGTAGAATATAACGGATATGCTAGTAGCGTATAACCGATATACTATAGAAATATTACCGATATACTAGTAGAATATAACGGATATGCTAGTAGCGTATAACCGATATACTAGTAGAATATAACCGTATGCTAGTAGCATATTACCGATATACTAGTAGAATATAACGGATATGCTAGTAAATATAACCGATATACTAGTAGAATATAACGGATATGCTAGTAGCATATACCGATATACTAGTAGAATATAACGGATATGCTAGTAGAATATTACCGATATACTAGTAGAATATAACGGATATGCAGTAGCATATACCGATATACTAGTGAATATAACGGATATGCTAGTAGATATAACCGATATACTAGTAGATATGCTGTAGCATATTACCGATATACTAGTAGAATATAACGGATATGCTAGTAGATATTACCGATATACTAGTAGAATATAACGGATATGCTAGTAGAGTATAACCGATATACTAGTAGAATATAACGGATATGCTAGTAGCATATTACATATACTAGTAGAATATAACGGATATGCTAGTAATATTACCGATATACTAGTAGAATATAACGGATATGCTAGTAGCATATTACCGATATACTAGTAGAATATAACGGATATGCTAGTAGAGTATAACCGATATACTAGTAGAATATAACCGATATGCTAGTAGAATATAACCGATTATAGTGAATATAACCGATATGCTAGTTAGAATATAACCGATACTAGTAGAATATAACCGTATGCTAGTTAGAATATAACGGATATGCTAGTAGCATATTACCGATATACTAGTAAGATATAACGGATATGCTAGTAGCGATACGATATACTAGTAGAATATTACCGATATACTAGTAGAATAACGATGCTGTAGCATATACCGATTAACTAGGAATATAACGGATATACTAGAGCATATTACGATACTAGTAGAATATAACGGATATGCTAGTAGCGTATAACCGTTACTATAGAGATATTACCGATATACTAGTAATAACGGATAGCAGTAGCATATTACCGATATACTAGTAGAATATAACGGATATGCTAGTAGCATATTACCGATATACTAGTAGAATATAACGGATATGGTAGCATATTACCGATATACTAGTAGAATATAACGGATATGCTAGTAGCGTAACCGATATATAGTGAATATTACCGATATACTGTAGATATAACGGATATGCTAGTAGCGTATAACCGATATACTAGTAGAATATTACCGATATACTAGTAGAATATAACGGATATGCTAGTAGAATATTACCGATATACTAGTAGAATATAACGGATATGCTAGTAGCATATTACCGATATACTAGTAGAATATAACGGATATGCTAGTAGCGTATAACCGATATACTAGTAGAATATTACCGATATACTAGTAGAATATAACGGATATACTAGTAGCGTTAACCGATATACTAGTAGCATATTACCGATATACTGGTAGAATATAACGGATATGCTAGTAGCGTATAACCGATATACTAGTAGAATATTACCGATATACTAGTAGAATATAACGGATATGCTAGTAGCGTATAACCGATATACTAGTAGAATTTACCGATATACTAGAGATATAACGGATGCTAGTAGCGTATAACCGATATACTAGTAGAATATAACCGATAACAGAGCATATTACCGATATACTAGTAGAATATAACGGATATGCTAGTAGAGTATAACCGATATACTAGTAAAATATAACGGATATGCTGTAGCATAACCGATATACTAGTAGAATATAACGGATATGCTAGTAGAATATTACCGATATACTAGTAGAATATAACGGATATGCTAGTAGCATATTACCGATATACTAGTAGAATATAACGGATATGCTAGTAGGTATAACCGATATACTAGTAGAATATAACGGATATGCTAGTAGCATATTACCGATATACTAGTAGAATATAACGGATATGCTAGTAGAATATTACCGATATACTAGTAGAATATAACGGATATGCTAGTAAGTATAACCGATATACTAGTAGAATATAACGGATATGCTAGTAGCATATTACCGATATACTAGTAGAATATAACGGATATGCTAGTAGAATATTACCGAAATACTAGTAGAATATAACGGATATGCTAGAGCATATTAGATAACTAGTAGAATATAACGGATATGCTAGTAGGTATAACCGATATACTAGGAGAATAACCGATATGCTAGTAGAATATAACCGATTATAGTAGAATATAACCGATATGCTAGTTAGAATATAACCGATATACTAGTAAGAATATAACCGATATGCTAGTTAGAATATAACGGATATGCTAGTAGCATATTACCGATATATAGTAGAATATAACGGATATGCTAGTAGCGTATAACCGATATACTAGTAGAATATTACCGATATACTAGTAGAATATAACGGATATGCTAGTAGCATATTCCGATATACTAGTAGAATATAACGGATATCTAGTAATATTACCGATATACTAGTAGAATATAACGGATATGCTAGTAGCGTATAACGATATACTAGTAGAATATTACCGATATACTAGTAGAATATAACGGATATGCTAGTAGCGTATAACCGATATACTAGTAGAATATTACCGATATACTAGTAGAATATAACGGATATGCTAGTAGAATATTACCGATACTATGAGATATAACGGATACTAGTAGCATATTACCGATATACTAGTAGAATATAACGGATATGCTAGTAGCAACCGATATACTAGTAGCATATTACCGATATACTAGTGAATATAACGGATATGCTAGTAGCGTATAACCGATATACTAGTAGAATATTACCGATATACTAGTAGAATATAACGGATATGCTAGTAGCGTATAACCGATATATAGTAGAATATTACCGATATACTAGTAGAATATAACGGATATGCTAGTAGCGTATAACCGATATACTAGTAGAATATAACCGATATGCTAGTAGCATATTACCGATATACTAGTAGAATATACGGATATGCTAGTAGAGTATAACCGATATACTAGTGAATATAACGGATATGCTAGTAGCATATTACCGATATACTAGTAGAATATAACGGATATGCAGTAGAATATTACCGATATACTAGTAGAATATAACGGATATGCTAGTAATATTACCGATATACTAGTAGAATATAACGGATATGCTAGTGAAATATAACCGATATACTAGTAGAATATAACCGATATGCTAGTAGAATATAACCGATTATAGTAGAATATAACCGATATGCTAGTTAGAATATAACCGATATACTAGTAGAATATAACCGATATGCTAGTAGAATATAGAATATACTAGTAGAATATAACCGATATGCTAGTAGAATATAACCGATTGCGTAGAATATAACCGATATACTAGTAGAATATAACCGATATACTAGTAAAATATATCCGATATGCTAGTAAAATATAACCGATTATACTAGTAGAATATAACCGATATGCTAGTAGAATATAACCGATATGCTAGTAGAATATAACCGATATACTAGTAAAATATATCCGATATGCTAGTAGAATATAACCGATTATACTAGTAGAATATAACCGATATACTAAGTACAATATATCCGATATGCTAGTAGAATATAACCGATATCTAGTAGACTATAACCGATTATAGCGAATATAACCGGTATACTAGTAGAATATAACCGATATGCTAGTAGAATATAACCGATTATACTAGTAGAATATAACGGATTATACTAGTAGAATATAACCGATATGCTAGTAGAATATAACCGATATGCTAGTAGAATATAACCGATATACTAGTAGAATATAACCGATTGTACTAGAAAAATATAACCGATTATACGAGTAGAATATAACCGATATGCTCGTAAAATATAACCGATATGCTAGTAGAATATAACCGATATGCTAGTAGAATATAACCGATATGCTAGTAGAATATAACCGAATATGCTAGTAAAATATAACCGATGATACTAGTAGAATATAACCGATTATAGTAGAATATAACCGATTATACTAGTAGTATATAACCGATATGCTAGTAGAATATAACCGATATGCTAGTAGAATATAACCGAATATGCTCGTAGAATATAACCGAATATGCTAGTAAAATATAACCGATTATACTAGTAGAATATAACCGATTATAGTAGAATATAACCGATATGCTAGTAGAATATAACCGAATATGCTCGTAGAATATAACCAATATGCTAGTAAAATATAACTGATTATACTAGAATATAACAGATATACTAGAATATAACCAAATATACCTCATAGTCTAGCCAATATACCGTGCAGTAATATAACCGATATCCTATTGTAAAATCTATATTAATAACAATATAGCCAGGGTATATTATAATGCATACACCACGAGTATAACTGATATAACGGGTATATCATAGACAATATAGCCAGGGTATATTATAATGCATACACCACGAGTATAACTGATATAACGGGTATATCATAGACAATATAGCCAGGGTATATTATAATGCATACACCACGAGTATAACTGATATAACGGGTATATCATAGACAATATAGCCAATACTATAATCAATATAACAACTAATATAGCCATTATGCTCTGATATATCCTGTGAGTATAATCATTTGATCATAAGTATGACCAATATACTCAGTTTTACCAGTATATCATATAATATAACCTTGTATAACTGTTATTACTACTATTTTACGAGCTAATACTAGTATAGCCAATAAGTATGCTAGTATACCCACCACACCTGCCAGTCTAAACCAATATAACCCCGGCGGTATGCTAGTATGCCCCCGGCGAGTATGCTAGTATAATCAATATGCCCCACCAGCCAGTCTAAACCAATATAACCCCCGGCGGTATGCTAGTATACCCCCGGCAAGTATGCTAGTATACCTCCGGCGAGTATGCTAGTATAATCAATATACCCACCACACCAGCCAGTCTAAACCAATACCCCAGGCGGGTATGCTAGTATACCCCGGCAGGTATGCTTAGTATACCCCCGGCAGGTGCTCTAGTATACCCCCGGCGAGTATGCTTGAGTATACCTCCGGCAATGCTAGTATAATCAGTATACCCACACCAGCCAGTCTAAACCAATATAACCCCGGCGGTATGCTGGTATACCCCCGGCGAGTATGCTAATATACCTCCGGCGGTATGCTAGTATACCCCGGCAGTATACTAGTATACCTCCGGCAGGTATGCTGGTATGCCCCCGGCAGTATGCTGGTATGCCCCCGGCGAGTATGCTAGTATACCCCGGCGAGTATCTAGTATGCCCCCGGCGGTATCTTATACCCCAACATCTTCTAGTATAATCAATATCCCACCACCAACCGGTCTAAATATGACGGCGGTATACCCCGGCGGGTATGCTAGTATACTAATTATGCCCCAGTATAATCAATATACCCACCACACCAGCCAGTCTAAACCAATATAACCCCGGCGGTATGCTAGTATGCCCCCGGCGGTATGCTAATTACCCCCGGCAGGTATGCTAGTATCCCCGGCAGGTATGCTAGTATAATCGTATACCCACCACACCAGCCAGTCTGAAACCAATATAACCCCGGCAGGTGCTGAGTATGCCCCGGCGGTATGCTAGTATACCCCCGGCGAGTATGCCTAGTATGCCCCGGCAGATATGCTAGTATACCTCCGGCAGTATGCTAGTATAAATCAATATACCCACCACCAGCCAGTCTAAACCAATATAACCCCCGGCAGTATGTAGTATACCCCCGGCGAGTATGCTAGTATACCCCCGGCGAGTATGCTAGTATACCCCCGGCGAGTATGCTAGTACAACCAGTCAAAGAGTTAGAGAGGCCGCATCAAATTTGTGGGGGGTTGTATCAGAGTGTGTGTCGGCAGGATGCCTTTGAGTGTCGACCATGAAAGAACTTGAAGGCTTTGATATCCTGGTTCTCAATGGGTCTTACCTCCTTTGGCCGGTCCAGACCCGCTTTGCTTGCCTAATTGAGTCCTGTATAATTCACCCGGACCCTTCGCTAAACCGGACCAATGCTCGCTTAACCGTAGTCCCCCAGGTCGCTTAACCGTACTTCAGTTAGTAGCCTTATGGTGGTGTGTAATGGACTTTGCTAAACCGGACAAATGCTCGCTTAACCGTACTCCCCAGATCGGTTAACTGAACACCTACTTGTTTAACAGGACCCCTACTCATACATAGTTATCCGGATCCCTAATCAAACCATGTTCATAGTCATTTATCCGGACCCTTACTCATGTATCCAAACCCTCACCCATTTATCCGGATCCCCCTTATCAGGATCCTCACCCATTTATCCGGACCCACACTCATTATTCGGTCCCTCACTCATTTATCCGAACACTCACTCGTTTATCCGGACCCTCTCACTCATTTATCCTGGTTCCCTCTACTCGTTTAACCGATCCTCACGCATTTATCCGGTCCCTATTCGTTTAACCGGACCGTACTCGTTTATCCGGACCCCCTGTCGTCCAACCACTGATTTCCAACAACCTATAACGCTAATCTCAATTCCCTATTTATTCAACCCCAGTCCCATTTACTTAGCCTATCACACCTACCCTAAAAACCTCCCAGATAGCTCCATTTCCTCCCCTAACCTTCCCTTACCCCTTAATTTCCTCTCCCTTACCTCTCCCTTACCTCTCCCTTACCTCCTCTCCCTCTCCACCCTCTCCTTATCTCTCCTTACCTCTCTATCCCTCCCTTATCCTCCCCTTACCTCTCCCTTACCTCTCCTCCCTCTCCCCTCCCTCCTTACCTCTCCCTTACCCTCTCCCTTCTCCTCCCTTAATCTTTCGTGTCAACTCTCAATATGTCAACACAATGCCAGAATAAACAAACACCTTCCTTTCCTTTTCTCCCTTTCTTCTCCTTACCCACCCCTCCCTCTCCTTACCCCTCCCTCCCTCTCCTTACCCACCACTCCCTCTCCTTACCCTCCCTCCCTCTCCACCCCACCACTCCCCCTCCTACCCCACCACTCCCCTCCTACCCACACTCCCTCTCCTTACCACACCACTCCCTCTCCTTACCCTCCCTCCCTCTCCTTACCCCTCCCTCCCTCTGCCCACCCCCCCTCCCTCTCCTTACCTCCCACTCCCTCTCCTTACCCACCCCTCCCTCTCCTTCCCTCCCTCCCTCCTCACCCACCCCTCCCTCCCTCTCCCTTACCCCACCCTCCCTCTCCTTACCCTCCCTCCCCTCTCCACACCCCTCCCTCTCCTTACCCCCCTCCCTCTCCTTACCCTCCCTCCCTCTCCTTACCCACCCACTCCCTCTCCACCCCCTCCCTCCCTCTCCACCCACCCTCCCCTCTCCTTACCCCACACCCTCCCTCTCCTTACCCCTCCCTCCTCTCCTTACCCACACCACTCCCTCTCCCCACTCCCTCCCTCTCTCCTACCCACACCCTCCCTCTCCTTACCCACTCCACTCCCTCTCCACCCACACCACTCTCTCCTTACCCACACCACCCTCCTTACCCACACCACTCCCTCCTCCTTACTCCACCCTCTCTCTCTGCCCACCCACCTCCTCTTCTCCTCCCTCTTGCCCACTCCACTCCCTCTTCTCCTCCCTCCCTGCCCACCCACTCCATCTTCTCCCTCCTCTCTTGCCCACCCACTCCCTCTCCCCTTGCCATCCACTTCCCTCCTCCTCCTTGCCCACTCCACTCTTCTCTTGCCCACTCCACTCCCTCCTTACCTACTATCTCTTTATCTAAATTCACTCTTAACCTCTCCCATCTACCCCCTTCCCTCCCTTAACCACTTCACGAACCCCCTATCCACCCCCTTCTCCCTTAAACTTCCCACTTACCTACCCCCTCCCTTTAGCCTCACCCCCCTACCCTTTTGCGCACATTTAGGGGGTCAACTGAGTCACGTGACACCCTGAAGCTGCTGATGGGAGGCTCAAAGGCGACCCCTGTGAAACGCCGCCAAGGGTGGAGTAGTTTTAGGGGGTGGAGAGAAGAAGAGAGAGAGAGAGAGAGAGAGAGAGAGAGAGAGAGAGAGAGAGAGAGAGAGAGAGAGGTCTAAAGGAGTTTGTGTTGTGTGATGAGAGATAGAGAGAGAGGGATCCATCATCAAGGCGCTAGTGATAGAGCTGACTATTGTTTGTGTGTAGGTTAGTAGTGTGTGTGTGTGTGTGTGTGTGTGTGTGTGTGTGTGTGTGTGTGTGTGTGTGTGTGTGTGTGTGTGTGTGTGTGTGTGTGTGTGTGTGTGTGTGTGTGTGTGTGGTGTGTGTGTGTGGTGTGTGTAGCACACGGTATAGAGTACCAACACACGCCTCCAGACACAGTATCAGGACCCAGGGTGTAAAGTATGAAGGTCAGGTATCAGGATTAACTTTAAGGGTCAGGTATAATTCCAGGTATAAGACCTCAATCAGGGTCTATCTTCACAAAAATTCTCAGGTATAAGGGTGGAAGACGGGTGGGGAGGAGGCTGTGGGTGGGCGACGGAGGGGGGGAGGGTGGGGGTCGAAGGAGGGGGGGTCCACAGCCTTCATAATTACCGTCTTAATTCACATCAACAGCTGCCTGCGGACCACGCCCACTTGGAGAATCCCCGGGGAAGGTCAAATAAGGTCAAACGGGAGCATTAGTTCACACACACCTCACCTTCACTCAGGGTCACGTCAGGTCAATTATATATTTTTTTCTAAGGCTCCTCACACAGGTAAATCCAGTCTCTCTCTCTCTCTCTCTCTCACCCCCCTCTCTCAGGCGGCAGCTTTGATGCTTGGGTGGTCAGGTCGGAGGCAGTGACCTTGACCCGTATCAGCTGGGAGGGTCAGCTTAGTAGAGGGTCGGAATCTGCCTCCCAGATGACCCCTAAGATGTTGTGTGTCCAAGGAGGGAAGGAGGGAGGGAGGGAAGGAAGGAGGGTGTTTAGAGAAGGAATATACTATTTTTACTATTACTTAAGGAACAACTACTACTACTACTACTACTACCACTGTTCTAACTAATGAATTACTTGCCCACACTAGTTTAGGTACCATAAGTCAACTAATGAATCTGTTATATAATTCAGGACCAAAGATAATACAACCTAAGCACTTTGTTCTTATCTCTCTCTCTCTCTTCATCGTTCATCACCTTTATCTATCATTCTTATATTGTAACAGATTCACATTAATTACCTTGATGCATTGGACATTCTTCTTTTTATATACTGTTAAAATTTTTCCTCGATTACATTTTCGTTCTATTTTTCGTTCAATTTCTTATATTTTCGTTCGATTTTTAAGGTAAATATACGAGTATATTTCTCCTCCTTCTATTAAGCCATATTTCTCAACCCTTTATTTACGCTATAACTGTGAAATAAATCAACTGGTGAAATTGTAGGAAAATAAAAACAAAAATAAAAATAAAAATCAGGTGTTTTGATTTAATAGTTTGTTAAATA
This sequence comes from Homarus americanus, assembly GCF_018991925.1. Classification (NCBI taxonomy): domain Eukaryota; kingdom Metazoa; phylum Arthropoda; class Malacostraca; order Decapoda; family Nephropidae; genus Homarus; species Homarus americanus. The sequence goes on from NW_024740094.1 coordinate 1,292,587, forward strand.
GTATTAAATTTTCATAGTGTGTGTGTGTGTGTGTGTGTGTGTGTGTGTGTGTGTGTGTGTGTGTGTGTGTGTGTGTGTGCCCCTTTGTATGTCTGCCTGTCTGTCTGTCTTGTTGTTTATCTATCGATCTGTCTGTCTGTCTGTCTTGCTGTCTATCCATCGATCTGTCATTCTTTTTTCTCCATATCTCATATTATCACCTTATCACCCAGGCCGCCCTAGCCCCCAGCTCCATAAGTCCCTCCTAGCCCCCAGCTCCATAAGTCCTCCCTAGCCCCCAGCTCCATAAGTCCCTCCTAGCCCCCAGCTCCATAAGTCCCTCCCAGCCCCCAGCTCCATAAGTCCCTCCTAGCCCCCAGCTCCATAAGTCCCTCCTAGCCCCCAGCTCCATAAGTCCCTCCTAGCCCCCAGCTCCATAAGTCCCTCCTAGCCCCCAGCTCCATAAGTCCCTCCTAGCCCCAACCCCATCACCTTATCAATCACACAGACCAAACTAGCAAGTCCAACCAACCAACCAACCAAGCAAGCAAGCAAGAAGCAAGAGGCAAGAAGCAAGAAGCAAGAAGCAAGAGGCAAGAAGCAAGAAAAAAAAAACATGGCGTAATTTTACACTTAAGCCTTAGTTCCAAAATGCCATGAAAACAAATTAATAGCTCTGGTCCGAGGTCCCAGCTGCGAGGGCGGCGGCCTGATGTGTCGGCGCCTCTTTGATCTTACACACTGACAATTAACTTTATATCACCCTGATTGTCATAGCCCTACGCCCGGTTCCCGTTGGCATTCGTTCACGGCCGCTGGCGAGGAGGAGAGAGAGAGAGAGAGAGAGAGAGAGAGGAGAGAGAGAGAGAGAGAGAGAGAGAGAGAGAGAGAAAACCCTTTCTGTGGAGAAGAGAGAGAGAGAGAGAGAGAGAGAGAGAGAGAAGAGAGAGAGAGAGAGAGAGAGAGAGAGAGAGAGAGAGAGAAACGAGCCAGTTAGATCCCAGAATTCTTTGTTGTTGTTGTTGTGTTTGATTCCCTTGGTGAGGTCAAGTAGTCCCCTCCGTAGTCTTTTTCCCCATAGTGATGATGTTTACCTCCTATATGTAACCAGCCACACACACACACACTATCTTCACCACATCACCATCATCATCATTATATCATCATCATCCGTATACAGAGATCAATATGGTGAAAACTAGAAGAAAAAGACTAAGAGAGAGAGAGAGAGAGAGAGAGGAGAGAGAGAGAGAGAGAGAGAGAGAGAGAGAGAGAGAGAGAGAAAAAAAAAAGATAAAGAGATACAGAGAGAGAGAGAGATGGGGTGAATCGGAAAGTGTGAGCGAACGAACGAAACATGACTAAACCGTAGCACAACCCACCACAGCCTGGCCGTCTGTGTATCAAAGAGCCCGGCCCGCCGACCAAGATTTGTACACAAAAAGTAATGGAATAACTACCCGCAAACCAACAGCTCCTCGACCCGCTACCGCACCAGCCAGCCAGCCAGTCCATGTCGCACCTCTACCACTGATTCCCTCCCTCCTTCCTTCCTTCCTTCCCTTCCCCCTTCCCCCCCCTTGTTCCCTCTCCCTTCCTCACCTCTCTTCTCTCTTTCCTCTTCCTCTTCCTGTCCTCTCTTCCCCCCCCCCACACACACGCCCCAACTCTTCTTCCTCCTCCTCTTTCCACTTTCTTGTGAGACGTTGGAGGAAGGAAAGAAGGAACAAAGGTAATTGAAAGAAATAAAGGAAGGAAGGAAGGAAGGAAAATGAAAGAAGGAAAAAAGGAAGGAAGGAAGGAAAATGAAAGAAGGAAGGAATAAAGGAAGAAAGGAAAATGAAAGAAGGAATGAAGGAAAAAAGGAAGGAAGGAAGGAAGGAGGGATTTTCTCAAGGTGCTGGTTGTGTGAGAGAAAGTTGTGTAAGCGCTGGAATTAAGATGTTGTGCGAGTAATTGTATTTATTATCTTCGCAATGAGACAGCAGATATACAGTAAGTCTTTTAAGGTGTGTTTGTCTGTGTGTGTGTGTGTGTGTGTGGTGTGTGTGTGTGTGTGTAGGTGTTTGTCTGTCTGTGTGTGTTTGTGTAGGTGTTTGTCTGTGTGTGTGTGTTTGTGTAGGTGTTTGTCTGTGTGTGTGTGTTTGTGTACGTGTTTGTCTGTTTGTGTACGTGTTTGTGTAAGTACGTGTTTGTCTGTGTGTACGTGTTTGTCTGTGTGTGTTTTGTTGTATGTGTACGTATTTATCTGTATGTTTGTGTATGTGTACGTATTTATCTGTATGTTTGTGTATGTGTAAATATTACCTGTTTGTCTGTGTGTTAGTGTTGAGGTGTTTGTGTACATTTTATGGCCGGTCGTACCTGAGGATGGTGTGTGTGTGTGTGTTCTTTTAATGGCCGCTCACCAGTCACACCTCAATACTAAACATCTCTTATCTTGAACACTGTGCCTCAGTCCTCACAGTGTTATGTTTCCTCTACCAGCTGATGTAAGGATCATATGTCGAACGTTTTATTAAGATCGCCCTAAGGATGACTGAGATATAGACGGATACACGAACACACAAACAACAAACACTTCTTTTCACCTTAGAAGCTCGACTTGTGGTTATAAACTTTTAGTCAATATTTACTTCGTCTATAAATGTTCAGATCGCTTTTAAAAGAAAAGAACATCGACGAAATTGCACATCAATAAATATTCGAATCTATCTCAGAACAAAAGAACATCGACGAAATTGCATCTATAAATATTCGAATTCATATCAATATAAACACCTGTACAGCAGAGTCGTCCCGCGTACTTTGTCTTAACCCTGGGAAGTCATGGTCAGGTGCTGCCTCTTGTGGATTACAGAGGGATTATTTCAGGACTGCCCAATACTCGTCCAGTCGTTCTCTCTTCTCTTCCTTCTATTCCTCCTACCTTTCTTTCATTCTTCCATCCCTCCTCCTCCTCCCCTTCTTAAACTTCTATCTCTCTGTCCTCTTCTTCCTACCCTCCATACTAGCCTAACCAACATCACCTACCTCTCTTGACCACCACCACACACCCATCTCTCCTACCTCACACCACACACACACAAAACCTCCACCACACACACACACACACACACACACACACACACACACACACACACACACACACACACACACACACACACACTCACTCCTCCTCCCCTCCACACACACACACACACACACACACACACACACTCCCACCCACCATACATCCTTGACCACCGAAGCACACACACCACACACACACACACTCACACACGCACACTCACAAACAACCACACATACATCCTTGACCACCGAAGGGCCAAGACGTATCTTGAATTGAATTGAATTGTAACAGTTTATTTAGCCAGAAAAACACAGAGTGGATAATAATAACAATATTAACATGGCTGAGCCAGTTGAGAACCTGGGCTCTCTTTGAGGCACCTGATATATACTATACAGTTATCTCAAGGAAGTATTATGTAACATTTGGTATCATCTGGAATAGTACAATAGCATGGTGGTAATAAGAACATCTCATAGTGTTACCACGGTTATCACTTCAATATTTATTTATTTTATTATTTATTATTATTCTATTTATTATTATTATTATTTTATTTATTTATTTATTTATTTATTTATTTATACATACATACATATACATATATATATATATATATATATATATATATAGGAAAGGAATGGAACCAGTGTTGAAAGGTCAGTGAGAACAACTCAACAGTAACAGCCGAGTCGTACCCAATTTAACCTTCACACAGTGAGGTCCCAGGTACTAGTGATAACGGCCCGTGAGACCCAACAACAACCAGCGATGTGTTAATCCGTCTACGATAGGAAGGCCTGGGACCACACCTCACTCATATATCACCATCTGTGAGAACATAAGAACATAAGAAAATAAGGAGTCTGCAATAGGCCGGTTGGCCTGTGCATGGCAGCTCCTGTCGAGAGTTACTACCACTCTCTATCATCCATGAAACTATCCAGCCTCCTTTTGAAACTTTCCAGCGTTCCAGCACTTACTACAAAGTTACTAAGCTTGTTCCACTCGTCCACCACCCTATTTGTGAACCAGTTTCTTCCTATCTCCTTCCTAAACCTAAAATTATCCAACTTAAATCCGTTGCTCCGAGTCCTATCCTGCTCGGATATTATAAGGGAATTACTACACCACGTGAGGTCCCTCATAACACCATCTGTGAGGGAACTACTACACCACGTGAGGTCCCTCCTAACACCATCTGGGAGGGAGTACGTGTTTGCTGTTCAACACCTACATTAATCTGTATGTTCACTGTATGTTCCTTTACATTCCTCTAATGAAGGCTTTTGTTAAACCACCAATGTATGTAATAAGTCATTTATGTCCAATGTATTTTTTCAGCCTTCGGGTTGCAGAACCTTTTCAATAAACCGTTAATTATGTATTTATATACACACACCCCTCCACACACACACAACCCTCCTTACACACACACACAACCACCCCGCCCACAAACACCCCTCACACACACACAACCCTCCTTCCACACACACACACAAACACCCACACCTCCCCCCCCACACACACACAAAATCACATAATTCTTTTTATCTCTACCACAGCAACATGACCAACAAGCCTTTATTACACAACTCTCCTACGGCTGTCAGACTCGTCCCACTGACACTAACAGCCAACGTAGATACGTTAGCTGTTACTGTCCATTGTATCAGTCAGAGCCTGTGGATTTCTGGTCTCTTCCCTCTGTGTGTCTGTGTGTGTGTGTGTGTGTGTGTGTGTGTGTGTGTGTGTGTGTGTTTGTTTTTTTTATTCGCTTATATAAAAAACTAAGTAAGGCATGATTAAATAATACGTAAAACAACGAAATAAAATAAATAAACAGAGATATGAAAAAAAACCCGGAACAAACAATATAAAATAAACTATCCTTTAATAATAACAAAATAATAGCAACACACAACAAGAGCCACACAACTTAACAACAGGTAACGTGTATACATTCTACAACCTATCACTTGGTGCGATGGGTTGTGAAATGAAAATTGATAAGAATTATAGTTGGGGTGATAATAATAATAATAATAATAATAATAGTTCACCTCTCAAGTATTTAGACCTGCATACAAAACCATTGGGCACTGTACTCAACCACCTTCACTTCCTCAACTGTCAAGAGAGGTGCCCAAACTATGTATATTTTTTCACACTAAGAGAGTTACGTTCACTGTAATCAATGTATGTATGTATGTATGTAATATGTATATTTTTCCACACATAAAGTGGCCCCCTGAAGACGTACAGGTAAAGCTCCATAGTAATTACGACACAAGTATAAGCCCAGCTCACCTGTAGCACATAGGAGTATTATCCCAATTTAATCATTTCTCAACCGACAGGTAAAGATGTTTCTCACTAATGATTTACCTTACCTTCAAGACGTTCTACACCTTAAGACCTTAGTTAGTTATTAAAATGTATCTATAGTTTAATACCCAAAGGGAGTTTCTTTGTTTTTTGTTAATTGTTGTTGGGTAGTGTTTGGAGGTGATTAGAGTAAGGGATAGTTAAAGACTCAAGTAAAAAGAACATAAGAATGGAGGAAACTGCAGCGGGCCTATTGGCCCATTCTGGGCAGTCCCGTTTACACCCAACCCCTATTGCTCATATATCCACCCAACCTATGTTTGAAGCTATCCAGCGTGCTCGAGTTAATGATGATGTTTGGTAACTTGTTCCACTCATCCACTACTCTATTTACAAACCAATGTTTACCTATTTCGCGCCTAAATCTAAATTTGTCTGTCTAATTTAAAACCACTGCTACAAGGTAGCTCCTGGTTGGATAGTTTGAGTACCTTTGTTATATCACCTTTGTTTTGCCCTGACTTCCACTTATACACCTCTATCATAAGAACATAAAAAAATAAGGAGTCTGCAATAGACCGGTTGACCAGTGCATGGCAGTTCCTGTCGAGAGTTACTACCACTCTCTATCATCCATGAATCTATCTAGCCTCCTTTTAAAACTTTCCAGCGTTTCATATCGCCCCTCACTCTACGTCTCTCGAGGGAATGTAAATTAAGAAGCTTTAACCTGTCTCTGCACTCAAGGTTCCTAATGCCCGGGATTAGTCTTGTTATTCTCCTCTGAATTCTTTCTAGGGATTCTATATCCATTCTGTAATACGGTGACCAGAACTGAACTGCGTAATCCAGGTGAGGTCTGACAAGCGCAAGTAGTAGTTGTTGAGGATCGATAATAATGATAATAACTAAGACAACTACACTGGTTCGTTAGACCAATATTACGTTATCTGGGTTAGGTTAGGTTAGGCTTAGGGTGGTTAACATTCATGTGATTCAAATATAACATCGAAGAAATTACACTCAGACACTACCATAACTACACCAAATTACATAAAAATTACAGAATGTCAACAAATTACGTATATTATTTTTTCTTTTTAATTTTCTTTACAATAAATCACACAATTTCCAGTACAAACTATTACAATCAACTGTGTAATACTTGTCTGATAATTGATAATATTCCCACCGTATATTACTCTCCAGGAACCATTTAAATATCCAGTTAAATATACAAAACAGCGTAATGTTTAGGCTAGGTGAGGATAGGATAGGATAGGTTAGGTTAGGTTGGGTTGGGTTAGGTTAGGATAGTGTGATGTAGGAGACTTAGTTTGTGTGTGTGTGTGTGTAATAATAATAATAATAATAATAATTAACGGTTTATTGAAAGAGCTTGGCAGCCAGAAGGCTGAAAATATACAGTTACAAATTTGGGGAATGGGTTACGAATTACAAATAATATACAAGTAACATAAGTGACACAAATAAGACATATAATAACTAGATGGGGAAAAGCTCAAACTACAGTTCATTTCAACATAGTGACAGTGTAAGGAGCAGTGTTTATTGGGAGTGAATACACTGATTTATTACAAGTTATTGATAATTTTTACAATGGTTGGGACTGGGCTGTTCTTATAGCGATCAGTTCGTGCACGTATGGGCTGGATGCGGTTGTGGTGTCGAACAGCAATTCTCGGACAAGGGATCTCAGGTGGTAGTAGGAGCCGGTGTCGGGGATGGTGTAGAAGCTTCTTACCAAATTTGCAGATGAGGCGTGGTGTGTGTGTGTGTGTGTGTGTGTGTGTGTGTGTGTGTGTGTGTGTGTGTGTGTGTGTGTGTGTGTGTGTTTCGTCTTCTCTTCTCCCCACCTCCTCTATCTCCCCAGATCAAAGGAATTCCCTCCCCCTCCCCCACCCAAGGAGGTTAAAAGCTGTAACAATGGTTGGTGTGTATTTAGCGTGACAGCCGATAACAAGCTGTAGTGTAACGACTTAGTGATGCAACAATGACTGTGATAACGACAGGGAGTGAGAAGAAGTTGGTAAGAGAAGAGGAGGAGGAGGAGGGGAGGAAAAAGAGAGATAGAAAGAAGGAGGAGGAAGGTGTAGAAAGAACAAGGAGAGAAGGTTGGAATAGGAGAGGGAGGGAGGGCTTGGAGATGGGAGGGAAAGGAGGCAGGGAGGGACGATGAAGAGGAAGATAGAGGATGGGAGGGAGGAAGAGGTTATGATGAGAGGGAAGAAAGGAGGAGAGGGAAAGAGCAGTCTGGGATGGAAGGGAAAAAGGAAGGAGAGAAGGATGAAAGCGTGAAGGAAGGAAGGAAGGAAGGAAGAGAAGAACGAGATGGTAAAGGAAAGGTAATGGGAGGGGAGGAAGAGTAAATGAGGGAGGTGGAAGTGGGAGGGAGGGGGGGAGGGGAAGGGTGGCGTCTACTGATAAGCCCAAGTATACAATGGTAAGAATTTTATGTTAGTTGAAAGAGGATAGTGGTTGGGGGGTGTGGAGGGGTGGAGGTTGGGGGGTGGAGGAAGGCTGATAAGGTCTGTGTACATTGATAAGAATAATTTTTGGTAATGATGAATGAATGAGCGATTGTGTGTGGGAGGAAAGGGTGTGAGGGTGAGGGGGTGAGGAGGTGAGGGGTGAGGGTGTGGTGAGGGGTGAGGGGTGGTGGGGTGAGGAGTGGAGGTGGGGGGTGGGGGGGGGTGAGGAGGGTGAGGGTGGGGTGGAGGGTGGGGGAGGTGAGAGGGTGAGGAGGGTGGGGGGGTGGGGTGGGGTGAGGGGGTGGTGGGGTGGTGGGGTGGGGGGGGTGGGGGGGAGGTAGTGGAGGCAAGATAAGTCTGTGTACACTGGTAACAATTTATTTCTAACAATGGAGTTGAAATCTGTGTGTGTGGGGGCGGAGGGAGGGGAGGAAGGGAGGGAGGGGAAGGAAGAGGAGGGGAAGGAAGAGGGGAGGGGGAAGGAAGAGGAGGGGGAAGGAAGAGGAGGGAAGGAAGGAGGAAGAGAAGGGAGGGGAAGGAGGAAGGAAGGAGGGAAGGAAGGAAGAAGGAAGGAGGAGGAGGAGGAGGAGGAGGAGGAGGAGGAGGAGGATGGATGGATGGATGGATAGAAAGGGGAGAGAGGTGGATAGAAGGAGGTAGGAAATAAGGGTAAATGTGACTCGGAAAAGAGAGAGTACATATGATGATAATACTAGGAAAAAAATAAAGACTAATATCCACACCTTTTGTTTTTCATACCATGGTGGAGATAGTAACGTGTTATGCAATGGTGATAATACTAGGGAAAAAAAATAATATTCCCCCCTCTCTCTTTTTTTTCGTATCATGGTGAAAGAATATAGTAGATTGTGATGGTTGATAATGTTAGGAAAAATAATAATAATAATTAATTACTGATATTAATACCTTGGCTTTAGGTAGGGAGGGGGGGGGTTTGAGGGGATGAAGGTCATGTTATGGTTTAATTCATTTGAGAGAAAAAATGAATCGATTTTTTTTTCTCACGGGCGGGGGTGGCAGGGGGAGGGTAATTTTGGTCTATTTTGTCAAGAGAGATTTTGACCGGAAGGAGTTTTGACCGGAAGGAGTTTCGACCTGAAGAAGTTTTGACCAGAAAAAGTTTTGACCGGAAGGAATTTTGACCGGAAGAAGTTTTGACCAGAAGGAGTTTTGACCAGAAGGAATGTTGACCGGAAGAAGTTTTGACCAGGAGTTTTGACCGGAAGAAGTTTTGACCAGAAGGAGTTTTGACCGGAAGAAGTTTTGACCAGGAGTTTTGACCGGAAGAAGTTTTGGCCAGAAGGAGTTTTGACCGGAAGAAGTTTTGACCAGGAGTTTTGACCGGAAGAAGTTTTGACCAGAAGGAGTTTTGACCGGAAGAAGTTTTGACCGGAAGAAGTTTTGACCGAAAGAAGTTTTGACCGGAAGAAGTTTTGACCGGAAGAAGTTTTGACCATCATTTAGGGAGGACACACCAGGCCTTTTTAAACCTGCCACCAGCCTGAGAGTAAGAGGGGCCTAAGTCACGTGCTGGTGTGCTGTCTGTGTCTTCCCTTATCGTATTCTGTTCAGACACACACACACACACACACACACACACACACACACACACACACACACACACACGTCACAGGAAGTGCAAGACATTATCACAAGGGAAAGACACATTGCTAGGGGTTACTGAACACTGATAACATCTCGTGTTATCAGTACTGCAGATAACACCAACAGATATCGTGGGGGAGTAGATAGCTAAGATCACCAGTCTGAGGCTAATACTGTGACTACTACTACTACTACTACTACTACTACTACTACTACTACTACAACAACAACAACAGCAACAATTACTTATATTAAAACAACAACAACAACTACTACTAATAATAAAACAACAACTAATAATGATAAAAAGAGGATCAACTCACAGGTGAGGAGAAGGAAGGTGAGTGAGTCAGTACAGGTAGAGGCAGGTGTGTGGTGACGGTAGGCTGGTGGCTGTTACAGATATACCGAAGGCATTGATAACTAAAGTATTGATAACTAAGGCATTGATAACTAAGGCATTGATAACTAAGGCATTGATAACTAAGGCATTGATAACTAAAGTATTGATAACTAAGGCATTGATAACTAAGGCATTGATAACTAAAGTATTGATAACTAAGGCGTTGATAACTAAGGCATTGATAACTAAGGCATTGATAACTAAGGCATTGATAACTAAAGTATTGATAACTAAGGCATTGATAACTAAGGCATTGATAACTAAGGCATTGATAACTAAGGCATTGATAACTAAAGTATTGATAACTAAGGCATTGATAACTAAAGTATTGATAACTAAAGTATTGATAACTAAGGCGTTGATAACTAAGGCATTGATAACTAAGGCATTGATAACTAAGGCATTGATAACTAAGGCATTGATAACTAAGGCATTGATAACTAAAGTATTGATAACTAAAGCAAAGTATTGATAACTAAAGTATTGATAAAAGTATTGATAACTAAGGCATTGATAACTAAGGCATTGATAACTAAGGCATTGATAATTAAGGCACTAAGGCTGATAATTAAAGTATTGATTCAACTAAAGGCGTTGATAACTAAGGCATTGATAACTAAAGGCATTGATAACTAAGGCGTGATAACTAAGGCATTGATAACAAAGCATTGATAACTAAAAATATTGATAACTAAAGTATTGATAACTAAAAACAGCAGGCACATAGTTACTCGTACATAAATAGATAACCACATGTATACACACGCGCACACACTTCTGAGACACACACACACACACATAGATATATATATATATATATATATACATACAGTATATATATATATATATATATATATATATATATATATATATATATATATATATATATTAACAACAAAACGCACACAGCACATGACAGTTATACAAAAAAAAAAAAACTGGCATGATAAATTCATAAATATATTTTGTACATTCCATTTCCGTGGAGCTGGCGACAAGGGCAACACAAAGCGAAATGTGATACTTTTATTAAACAGCTCTGATGCTTTGATCTCTTTGAGGCCGCCATGTTGGCAAGCATACACGAGGAGGGGAGAAACCCATGAAAGAATCAACCCAACCTTTGACAGCTTTTTTATGGTGGTGGGTTGTGGTTGTGAGGGTGAAGGGGGGTTGTGGAGGAGGGAGGGAGGGGTGTGAGGGTGAAGGGGTTGTGGAGGAGGAGGGAGGGAGGGGGTTGTGAGGGGGTGAAGGGGTTGTGGAGGAGGAGGGAGGGGGTTGATGATGGGGTTGTAGGGAGGACTGTAAAATGAAGGTTATGTGTAGAAGGAAGGTTGTGGTTGTGATGTAGTTGAAGTTGTGGGGTGAGGGGTTGTGGTGGTGAGGAGGGGTGGGGGGTGTGGGTGGGGGGGGGTGGTGGGGTGGGGGTTGTGGTGGGGTGAGGGGTTGTGGTGGGGTGAGGGGTTGTGGTGGGGTGAGGGTTGTGGTGGGGTGGGGGTTGTGGTGGGGTGGGGGGTGGTGGGGTGAGGGGTTGTGGTGGGGTGGGGGTTGTGGTGGGGTGGAGGGTTGTGGTGGGGTGGGGGTTGTGGTGGGGTGGGGGGTTTGTGGTGGGGTGGGGGGTTGTGGTGGGGTGGGGGGGTTGTGGTGGGGTGAGGGGTGGTGGTGGGGTGGGGTTGTGAGGGGGGTTGTGGTGGGGTGAGGGGTGGGTTTGTGGTGGGGTGAGGGGTGGTGTGGGGGTTGGTGGGGTGAGGGGGTTGTGGTGGGGTGCGTGTCCTCTGGGTAATATTGCTACCTCCCTCCCTCCCTCCCTTCCCTACATCTCTCCTCCATTTCTCTCATCCTCTCCCTCTCTCCTTCCCTTCTCTCTCTCTCACCTTTATTAACCCCTCTCTCATACATACTGTACACTATCTCACCCCCCCACCCCTTCCCTCTCCATCCACCCCCACCTCCCTCTCCCCACCTATAATCCCTCCCCATCTCCACCCAACCCCACCTCCTCTACCCTCCACCCTCCCTCCTATAATCCTCCCCCCTCTCACCCCCCCTTCCCTATTCAATGACCCAAACAGACCAACATCTTCGGTTACATGATATTTGTATCGCTACAAAATACTGCGGGGTTTAATAATATACTTCATATGATATCAAATTATTGTGTTTTTGTTATCTGTAATCTTGTTTGTTTGTTGTTTTTGTTGTGATTATTAGTATTTTTGTTATTATTATTATTTATTATTATTATTATTATTATTATTATTGTTTCTCTATTATTGCATTTTTTTTTATTCACCTGTTTCCTTATTTTCGCTTTGCTTTCGAATCTTTTTGTTAGTTTTCTTCTTCCACAATTCCTTCTTCCTTTTCCCTATTTCTTATTTTCCCTCGCCTATTTTTCATTTTTCCTTCTTCCTTATTTTCTTTCACCTATTTCCTTATTTTCCATCTTTCTTACTTTCCTTCTTTATTCTCCTTCACTTATTTCCTTATTTTCCATCTTTCTTACTTTCCCTCTTTATTCTCCTTCACTTATTTTCTTATTTTCCATCTTTCTTACTTTCCTTCTTGTTCATTTTCCTTCACTTATTTCTTATTTTCCTTCACTTATTTCCTTATTTTTATGTTCCTTCCTTATTTTCCTCGGTGGTGGCGGAGGCAGCAAGGACCATCCCTCAGAGAGAGGTCGGCTCACTCTAATTACAGGGGCAGGGTAGTTAACCAAGCGTCAAGATCACCCCCATTAACGACCCTAAACCATCCTAATGCTGTAATTACCTCTAATGGATGGTTAAGGTTCTGGTCAACCCCCGGAGGCTAGTTCATGGGCAGGGAAGGGGGGGGGGAGGGGTAGTGGTCTTCTGTGTGGGAGAGAAGAGGAAAGGAGGGGAGGGGAAGAGGTGTAGGGAAGGGGAAGGAAGGTGGAAAAGGAAGAGAGATAGTGGTGATGGGAGGGTATAGTGGGAGGAGAGGGAGGGAGGGAGGGGAGATGATGGTGATAGGAGGGTTATAGTCTTGTAATGGGTGGAAGGGGGGAGGAAGGGGCGAGGGAGGGGGAGAGGGGGAAGAGGGTGGTGATGGTGGGAGTGTATAGTAGGAGGGAGGGAGGGAGGGAGGGGGATAGAGTGTGGTGGAAAGGGGGGAGGAAGGGAGAACAACACCAGGGAGAATACTGACCACCAGGGAGAGAACACCGCCCTCTAACTAGCTAATCTCCCTTCCAGTAATTTTTATATCATGAGAAAATGACAAAAAAATACAACAAAAATAAAGAGATGAGTCATGGAGCCACTTGACGATCATTAGAGGAGACATGAACACGTACACACACACATACATACATACGCACATACACACGCACATATGTACACAGGTCACATACACACAGAC
>NW_024740094.1:1310874-1313374 GCF_018991925.1 Homarus americanus
TAAAGTAAATAAATAAATAAAATAAATAAATAAAATTCCCCAAAAAAAAACATTTATATTGAACTAAAGGAAAATATATATTTGCCTCTCTCTCTCTCTCTCTCTCTCTCTCTCTCTCTCTCTCTCTCTCTACATATATCAAAAAGAAGATCAAGAGTGTAAGCGAGTAAAGATCATTAGCAAAAGCATGGTAAAAAATGGAGGCACTGGTAAGGAGGGGTGAGGGGAAAGAGGGGAGAAAGGGGGTCAAAGTAGAAAAACAAATTATATGAGATTTAGGGAGATATTTTGTTCATGGTGGGGAGGGGTAGGGAGGGTGAGGGGCGGAGGGGCGGAGGGGAAGGGAGAAGAGCGGAAGGTTGGGAAGGGCATGTGGGTCCAAGGAGAGGGATTTGTAGTTTGATAGAGGAGGGAGGGAGGAAAGGGGAGAAGGAAGGGGAAAGGGGAGGGAGAGTTCGAGGGAAAAGAAAGATGGCTCCATCGGGGTGTTTGAGGGAAGGAGAGGAGAATATCTGCTTGAGGTGAGAGGAGGAAGGAGAGGGGAGGAGGGAGGGAGGAGAGGGAGGTGTGAGAGGGGGGTGTTAGAAGGACAAGTGGGTGTTGGGAAGGGGAGGGAGGAGGGGGACTGAGGGAGGTAAGCAACTCCACGTGTTCAAGGAGATCAAAGAGGAGGAGAGGGAGGAGGAGGGATGGGGGAGAGGAGAGAGAGGAGGAAGGGTGAGGTGGTGGTGAGGAGAAGATAAGAAGAGATGAGGGTTCTTAAGAGAGAGGGGTGAGGAGGAGGAAGGGTTAGGGGAAAAGATGGAAGAAGAAATTGGAAGCCATAATCGAAGAAACAAAAAATATAATTATTATTACATTATTATTATTGTATGTCAAATTCTCTTATGGTCTTTAATTAACTTTCAATATAAGTCTATACGTTATTGTTGTTATTTGTCACACACACACACACACACACACACACACACACACACACACACACACACACTTATAAGTAAAGCCGTGATGCCTCTTACTAACACCTGCACTAATTAAAATATATAAGTAGGCTAGGTACATATCCCACACTTATAAGCTTCTGTTAAGTGGGTGTTTGTGTGCGTGTGTGTGTGTGTGCATGTGTGTGATCTCTAACCTTCCCTTACTTCCATCTCCTCCCTCCCTCCCCTCCCTCCTCTCCTCCTCCTTTCTTCACTTACATCCCTCCTTCATTCACAAGACCGGACAAAGGGGACAATTACCCCCTGTACGGAGACAACACAAAGGCAGAGATCAACCCTTAGTTAGTGGGTGTGTTAAGGAGAGGGTAGAGAGATGGGGGTGGGAGGGAAAGGAGAGGTTGATTAAGTGTAGGGGAGGGAGGGAAGGAGGGATGGAGGATAAATGGGAGGAGGGAAGGGAGAAAAGGAGGAGAAAGGTAAGAAGGAAGGAAGAGAAGGGAGACATGAAGCAGACAGAGATAACTACAAAAAGCTTCCCTCACCCCCTACCCCCTACCCCTTCCCCCTCTTCAGACACTAACCACAAAGGAAGGAACACACTCAGGGTACAGCCGTCCAAGCAGAGTTCTCTCCTCCTCTCATTCCCCCCATCCCTCTCCAAACCTATCTTTTGCCTCCTTCTGACCCCAATTCTTCCTCCTCCTCCTCTGTCCCTCACTCTGTCACCCTCCCTCCCTCCTCTCCTGGTCTTTGAAGAAACTCTTACATCATATCCGTTATCTCAGTATTAATAACGTTCTATTCGTCTGGTCTTCCCAAACGTCCAATTATCACACCATAACCTAATCTAACCCAACCCAACCTAACCCAACCCAACCCAACACCCAACCCAACCTAATGTGACCTAACTAACTAAACCTAACCTAACCTAACCCAACCTAACCCAACCTAACCTAACCTAATGTGACCTAATCTAACTAAACCTAACCTAACCTAACACCAACCTAATCTAACCTCACCAGATGGAATAGAGTAACTTACGACCATTGGGAATCATCTTATAAGGTCCCTCTGTGTCTACCTGGACGCGGGAACAGGAGGGAGGAAGGAGGAGGTGAAGGAAAGGGGTGGGAAGGGAGGGTGAGGAGATGGAAAGGAGAGAAGGAGGTAGGAAGGAGGAGAAGAAAGGGAGAGAAGGAGGGGGGGAGGGGAAGATGTATAGGAGAGGTTAAAAGAGAGAAAGAGAGAAGGAAAAGGAAGAAAGAGGATGATGATAAGGGTAGCTATGAAAGAGGAAGGGGGGAGGAGGGGAAGGAGAGGAGGAGGAAGAAGAGGAAGCCACTAGCAGGACAACAAAACAACAAAGTAAACAAAAAACACAATTGATCAGAGCCAAATACAAGAAAACACACACACACACACACACACACACACACACACACACACACACACACACACACACACACACACACACACACACACACACACACACACACACACACACACACACACACACACACACACACACACACACACACACACACACACACACACAC
>NW_024740094.1:1325874-1333374 GCF_018991925.1 Homarus americanus
AGAAGGCAGAGCATTCCACAGTTTGGCTGTGTGAGGAAAGAAGGAGGTGCCATAACGGGTTATTATAGTGTGACCGCCTCCACAGAGAAACAGTGGGCACCCCGGGCAAGACGAGTGTTACGCGCCCACGGCCTTGCCAGCAGGACACAGGATGCCAAATCGACCGAACATTGGCCGTTAAAGCACCTGTAAAAGAGAGAGTGAAGCAACATTGCGGCGAAGAGAAAGAGAAAGAGATAATCAACTAAGGAGGAGAATCAATAAGACGAAATGCCTTGATTCACCCAATCTAACACTTGGACAGAAGAAGAATACCTCCAAGTTGGGACAAATGAATCCCTTAATGTGGGGTTAATGTGAGGATTTAATGAGGGATTAATGTGGGGATTTAATGTAGGGTTAATGTTGATTTAATGTAGGGATTTAATGTGGTGATTTAACGTAGGGATTTATTGTGGGGATTTAACGTGAGGATTTAATGTGGGGATTTTATATAAATTCTTACGTGAAATTTATTTTCAATGTAGGGACTTTTAGATATATTGTACAGGTATTTTATTAACTTAAGTAATTAATGAAGGTAATATAGGTAAAAAATAATTCTAATCTAATACTATCACTATATATATTTCATTCTCTTAATACATATGAATTTTTACATAGAAATGACGAATAAAAACCTAAGAAAAAAGTATATACTCATTTATATAAACTAAATATATATAGATGGATTTTTTCTCCCATATATCAGTGGGATTCGAACCGGAGACCTCGAACCCCACTCCAACAAACCACAACAATGACTATCCATCAACCCGCCAAATGGATCACCTGATGATTAGACACCCTAGTTTATATCACCGGGGAGGGATAAACCACAAACGCTAATCTGACCTTATTCAACCTAATCTAACCTAACTTAACCTAATTAAACCTTACCTAACCTCCTAACCTGTCCTAGCCAAACCTAACCTTTCCCACAACTTTCATGCCTTTCTAAAAAAAATCGACAACTTTCACACCCGTCTAAATAAACACCCCGACAACTTTCATTTCTATAAAAAAAATACCACAACTTTCACACCTTTCCCACACTATTCTAAATATAACTCCCACAACTGTCACACCTTCCTAACCTTTACCACACTTCAAAAAAAAACTAACAACTTTCTCCACCTTTTCTAAAATAAAAACTTCTATAACTTTCACAACTTTCCTACAATAAAAAAATCTCACCTTTCCCCCAAAAATCCATCAACTTTTACACTTTTCCCACACATTAAAAAATCAAATTTCACCCTAAAAAAAAAAATCCTGCTCCTTTTTCCACATTAAAAGACAACTTTCACCTTTCCACATTAAAAAGACAACTTTCCCCACACATTAAAAAAAGACAACTTTCACACCTTTCCGGAAAAAAAAGACCTCTATCAACTTTCACCCTGGCATCTCGCACGGCATTTACCGGTACATAATATTAGCTCCCGAACCTTCAAGTACCGGGAAGGCAGTTACCAGTCAATAATGAAAGCGGCGTGTGTGTGTGCGTGTGTGTGTGTGTGTGTGTGTGTGTGTGCGTGTGTGTGTGTGTGTGTGTGTGTGTGTGTGTGTGTAGATAGATAGATAGATAGATAGATAGGACCTTTAACTACTGTATGTGTCAAAAGTTCCAGATTTCTTCTACTGATTTATCATATATTTCTTTTCTTCTTTTTTTTTTTCATTTCTGTTGAGTATTATTCGTTAGTTAAATGTTTATGTGTTATAATTCTCTCTTTCTCTCTCTCTCTCTTTACCCCCCCTCTCTCTCTCTCTACCCCCTCCTCACCTCTCACTCACCTCTCTCTCCTTCCACCTCCCACTTCTTCCCCTCTCACTCACTCCTCACCCACCCTCTCACCTCCCAGCCGCCTTCATTACTAATCTATCTTAACACGGCTCTCCCTCCCCTCCCCCCTCCTTCCTCCCCCCTCTTTCCCCTCCTCGCCGTCGGGCCTTTGAGAAGAGTGAGAGAGAGTGAGGTGAGGGGGGTGTCCACATCCGGGGGAGGGGGGAGGAAGGGGACAAGAGGTGAAAAGAGGAGGGGAGTAAGGGGGGTGAGGTAGTGGTCCTCCTCGTCAGCCCTCCCACCTCCTCCTCTTCCTCTCTCGGAGTTAAGTGTGAGATGTCGACAGCACATTCAAAAACTTGAAAGCGACTTTGAAGTCCATGGAGGTGTGAAGTTGAGTACCACCTAGTAGAAGAAGAGGGGCGTGGAGGGCGTGGGGGCGTGGGGCAGGGCAGGGTGGGGCAAGGGCAGGGCGCGGGAGGGAAGGAGAAGGGGTGGAGTGAAAAAATATAGTGAATAGGTGTGAAGAAGTAAGGGGCGGAGGAGGCAAAGGGTTCAGGGGCAGGAAGGAGTTGAGGGTGGGCGTGTGGGGGTGGGGTGTGGGGAATGGGGGTGTGGGGAGAAATGGGCGTGTGGAGGTGGGTGTGTAGGGAGGTAATGGGCGTGTGGGGAGGTAATGGGGCGTGGGGAGGAAATGGGCGTGTGGGGAGGAAGTGGTGTGTTGGGGGTAATGGGCGTGAGGAGGAGGAAATGGGCGTGTGAAGAGAGTTAAAAGGTGTGACAGAAGTAAGGTAAGGGGAAGGGGATAAAAGGCGGAGATGGGAGCGGAAGGGCGGCGGACGTGGGGTGGACGGAGGGCAGGGGGAGAGAGGAAGTGGGGGAAGAAAAAAATAGTATAGAGGTGTGAGAAAGTGGGAGGGGGAGGGAGGGAAAAAAAAAGGGGAGGAGGAGGAGGAGGAGGAGGAGGAAGAGGAGGAGGAAGGAAGGAGGAGGAGAGGTAGACGAGGAAGGAGGTGGAGGAATGGAGGAGGAATAGGGTTAAGGGAGGTTAAATATGCTGAATAGGTACTATGTTAAGACAGACAGACACACACACATGGAGAGAGAGAGATGCGAGGACAGGAAAAGGAAGAAAAAACCCGAGGTGGTGAAAAGCGCCTTTGGGTATTTTTATTATATATTTTTTTTTTACGTTTTTTCTATTAAGGAAAAAGTGATGGAGTGTCCAGGAAGGTGTTGGAGATGGAGGGAGGAGAGGGAGAGAGGGAGAGAGGAGGAGAGGAGGGAGAGGAGAGGGAGGAGAGTGTGAATGTTGAATGGCTCTGAGGATTAGAATATGCATAACATTCTCTCTCTCTCTCTCTCTTTCTGTTCTCTATCATTCTAACCTTATCCCTTGCCTCTGTCTGTCTGTCTGTCTGTCTGTTAATAAAGGGTTAGGTCATCGTACTCAGGATAGCCATCGTAGTCAAGGATCTGTCGTCTCAAGGGATTAAGTCATCGTAGTCAAAGGATTAAGTCATCGTAGTCAAAGGTTAATTCATCGTAGCCAAAGATTAAGTCATCGTAGTCAAAGGATTAAGTCATTAGTCAAAGGTTAGTCATCGTAGTCAAAGGATTAAGTCATCCTAGTCAAGGGATTAAGTCATCGTAGCCAAGGGTTAAGTCATCGTAGTCAAAGGGATTAAGTCATCGTAGTCAAGGGATTAATCATCGTACACAAGGGATTAAGTCATCTAGTCAAAGGGATTAAGTCATCGTAGTCAAAGGGATTAGTCATCGTAGTCAAAGGATTAAGTCATCGTAGCAAGGTTAAGTCATCGTAGTCAAGGGGTTAAGTCATCGTAGTCAAGTTGTCACGTAGCAAAGTTAAGCGGATGTCAAGGTGGATTATATAACTAATGTTCCTCTCATAATCCCATAATGAGTGGATTAATGACCCTAGTTGAGGTTATAATGACCCTCACTGTACTGGGCTGGTGATTACACCGGTCCGTTAACAGCCAGAAGAGAGAGAGAGAGAGAGAGAGAGAGAATTACCTGTATCACCCGCATGTAGTCACTCACCAATGCTTAATTAAACCACCACCATCCACCACAACAACCCCACCAACACCCTACAACAACCCACACAACACAGCTCCACCACTCATAACATTACTACCATAACCTTTAACACACTCCACCACCACTACCACAACCCTCCACCATCATCACAACCCACACACAATACTCTTCACCACCACCACCCACAATCCCCCACCATCACCACCCACCACACCACAACAACCCATCACCACCACCACCCACCACCACAACCCACAACCCACCACCACCACCCCACCACAACAACCCCACCATCACAACCCACCACCACAACAACCCATCACACCACCACCACCCCACCACCACAACCCATCACACACCATCCACCCACCACCACAACAACCACCACACCCACAACCCCACCTGACACACTGTGACGTAACCTGACCATCTTAACAGGTGTGTAATGAACCCCGTTATGCGGCCTTTAAGAGAACTTCATTAAGTATTCCTCAAAACCTTGACTCAAGACGAACCTTCAAGGACGACAACAAGTTACAACTCCAGGCTCAACAAAGTCAGGTTGATCCAGCAGCAACCAGGCCCTCTCTCTCTCTCTCTCTCTCTCTCTCTCTCTCTCTCTCTCTCTCTCTGTCTCCTGTCTGTCTGTCTGTCTGTCTGTCATCAGGAAAGAAACAGAGGGGGGGGAGGGGGAGGGGGAGGGGGGGGGAGGAGGGGGAACACTGCCTCTCTCCTCCTCCTCCTCCTCCTCAGCCCCATCGGAGAGCCACCTATGACTCCACGTTCCTTTTCTTCCTCCACCTCCAAGTTCTCCTCGAAAGGGCCCCGTCACCTACTCCAACAAGACCTCCTCCTCCACTAGCACGATACCCTACGCCTCCACCTTCACGACCTCCTTCTCCACCTCATGATATCTACACTGGGTCTTCAAGGTGATCCTCGAACATATCATCTGGTTACACACACACACACACACACACACACACACACACACACACACACACACACACACACACACACACACACACACACATTGCCACCTCCTGCCACCTGCAGCACCCCACCTCGCACAGTCCGCCACTACAACAAAATTCAGCCCATAGAGCCCGCACCGATAGATATAAAACAGCACCATCCCATCTATTGTTAAAATAATAAACAACTCCTGATTTATGTACTGTACAGCCCTGTAAATGTATTGAACGTATATCAATATCTAAATCAAATGTAAGTCTGTATATTTTTCAGCCACCGGCTTCCAACTCTATTAATAAACCGTTTTATTATTATTATTATTATTATTATTATTATTATTATTATATATTATTATTATTATTATTACACACACACACACACACCTGCTTCACGGGCCCTCAAGGTTGCTACTCTAACACAAAACAACACTACATAACCTTACGTCATTCATAATTGTCCCTTTAAATCAAAATGTAAACAAACAGTGACTTCATAATTCATTCATAAACTTCCCTTTAAATCCAACTAACAGATATGGTGATAAATCCCTTAATAAATAAATAAATACAAAACTACGTAATGAATAATCTAAGAACGGTGTTGTAAAAAAAATAATTATTATACATATTAAATTTAAGTCATTAAAGAAGACAATTTGTCCATACACGAATAGTTGTTTATGTCAACAAACTGTGACGTAAGAAAGTGACTTTATTTTCTTATTGTTCCTTTAAATTCACCACAGTAAATATTGATGAGCATTTATTTTTCTCCTCCTGTCTGTCTGTCTGTGTGTCTATCTGTCTCTCTGTCTCTCTGTCTCTCTGTCATTCCATCTATATCTGCTTTACCACTGGCTAGTTAGGTCTCTCTCTCTCTCCTCTCTCTCTCTCCACTCTCTCCTCCACCCCACACACATATCTACCTCACACACACACACACACACACACACACACACACACACACACACACACACAGTCTTCATCTCCCCTTTAAAATTCTCTTTCATGTGTTTGTTTACATTTTATCACGCCTGCTCCCATTCACACCTCCAGTCTCCTCTATGCTGCCCTAATAGCTCTCTCTCTCTCTCTCTCTCTCTCTCTCTCTCTCTCTCTGTCTCTGTCTGTCTTATCTGTACTGTCTGTTTGTCTGTATCTCTCACCCTCTCTTTCCCTATTCCCTTTTCTATATTCCCTATTCCTCCTTCCACTCTCTCTCTCTCTTTCTCTCTCTCTCTCTCTCTCTCTCTCTCTCTTTGGGCTAGTCAGAATGGGTGGCGTGATGAAAGCTCATACAGAAGTGTTAATAAGTGACAAGAGGTAAGCCACACTCACTCTCACACTCTCTCTCTTTTTCTCGACATTTACTCACAGTCTACTTTCACACCATATTACTTTCACTCGCTCACTTAATCTACTTTCACTGGTTCCTCTACTTTCACTCGCTCACTTAATCTACTTTCACTCGCTCACTCAATCTTTCACTGGTTCCTCTACTCTCACTCGCTCACTTAATCTACTTTCACTGGTTCCTCTACTTTCACTCGCTCATAATCTACTTTCACTCCTTCCTCAATCTACTTTCACTGGTTCCCTACTTCACTCTCCATTTAATCTACTTTCACTCGCTCCTCAATCTACTTTCACTGGTTCCTCTACTCTCACTCGCTCCTCAATCTACTTTCCTTTCATCAATCTACTTTCACTGGTTCCTCTACTTTTCCTCCTCAATCTACTTTCACTGGTTCCTCTCTCACTCGCTCCTCCAATCTACTTTCTTGCTCCTCAATCTACTTTCACTGGTTCCTCTACTCTCACTCGCTCACTCAATCTACTTTCACTTGCTCACTCAATCTACTTTCACTGGTTCCTCTACTTTCACTCACTCACTCAATCTACTTTCACTGGTTCCTCTACTCTCACTCACTCACTCAATCTCACTTTCTTCTCAATCTACTTTCACTGGTTCCTCTACTCTCACTCGCTCCCTCAATCTACTTTCACTTGCTCACTCAATCTACTTTCACTGGTTCCTCCACTCTCACTCGCTCACTCAATCTACTTTCACTTGCTCACTCAATCTACTTTCACTGGTTCCTCTACTCTCACTCGCTCACTCAAGCAAGCAATCTACTCTCACTATTTAATCTATTCCATTCTCATTAATTATTCACTCAATCTATAAAGAAGAAAGAAGAAGAAGAAAGAAGAAGAAGAAGAAGAAGAAAGAAGAAAGAAAGAAAGAAAGAAGAAGAAGAAGAAGAAGAAGAAGAAGAAAGAAGAAGAAAAGAAAGAAGAAGAAGAAGAAGAAGAAAGAAGAAGAAGAAAGAAGAAGAAGAAGAAGAAGAAAGAAGAAGAAGAAGAAAGAAAGAAGAAGAAGAAGAAAAGAAAGAAAGAAGAAAGAAGAAGAAGAAGAAAGAAGAAGAAGAAGAAAGAAGAAGAAGAAGAAGAAGAAGAAAGAAGAAGAAAAAGAAAAAGAAGAAGAAAGAAGAAAGAAGAAAGAAAAAGAAAAGAAAGAAGAAAGAAGAAGAAGAAGAAGAAGAAGGAGAGAAGAAAAAAAGAAAGAATAAGGAGAAAGAAAAGAAGAAGACAAAACAAAGACAAAGAAAGAATAATAATAAAAAGACG
>NW_024740094.1:1343374-1455874 GCF_018991925.1 Homarus americanus
ATCCTCCCTTCACCTCCTATCCTCCTTCTTCACCTCTCTTTATCCTCCTTCACCCTCTTACCCTTCCTCTTCTATGCCCCCTCCCCCTCATATCCTCCCTTCTTATCCCCTCCTCCTCCTACCCCCTCCCCCTCAAGTCAGCAGCAGGAGCCACTTGCAGTCATGACAGGACCCAGTGTGTATGTACGTATGTATGTATGTATGTATGTATGTATGTATGTATGTATGTATGTATGTATGTTAGTATGTATGAAAGTATGTATGTACTGTAAGTATGTATGTGTGTATGTATGCACAGTATGTAAGTATGTATGAAAGTATGTATGTATGTACTGTAAGTATGTATGTATGTATGTATGTATGTATGTATGTATGTATGTATGTATGTATGTATGTATGTAAGTATGTATGTAAGTATGTATGTAAGTATGTATGTAAGTATGTATGTATGTATGTATGTATGTATGTAAGTATGTATGTAAGTATGTATGTATGTATGTAAAACACATTTGGGAAACATTCTACCTTTCATGGTCTTGGTGTGAACGGCGGCGACCTGGTATTCTATTAACTGGTACTGAAGTGATCACGCTATGTGTGTGTGTGTGTGTGGGTGTGTGTGTGTGTGTGTATGTGTGTGTGTGTGTATGTGTGTGTGTGTGTTATACAGACACACAGAAAGACAGACAAAGGCAGATACGAAAGAAGGAAGGAAGGAAGATAAGAAAGGGAGAAAAGGAAGTAAATAAGAAAGAGAGAGAGAGAGAGAGAGAGAGAGAGAGAGAGAGAGAAGGGAGGGAAGGAAGGAGGGAGGGAAGGAAGATAAGGAGAAGGAAGACAGAGGTATACTTAATGTAGTTTTAATATACCGAGTCTTCTCTATATGACATACATCTTCCTTCACATTCTAATTCACATAAAAAAAACATACCTGCGCATATTTCGAAACACACACACACACACACACACACACACACACACACACACACACACACGTACACGCACACACACACACACACACACACACACACACACACACACACACACACACGTACACGCACACACATTGATATATTATGTAAACTAACCGTGGGTACCTGGTATGCGAGGTATGCTGGTGGATATACTCACCCACGTTCATCACCCAACAAAGACACATATTCATACATCAATTTAAAAGATAAATAAGTATGTCACTGCTAAAAGAACCTGGTTATACTCCTGTTATATCGGGCTAAAGTTAGTATGAGTGTCCCAGGTATGCGAGGTATGTTGTTGATATAATCTTTCCATATTTTTTTTTCTTCATCTTCCGAAACACAGAGGTATATTAAGTATATTTCACCAGGTCGGTATAAGAGGATTATATTTGTGAGTATATGTATTGTTAGTATGTTGGAGTATACTTTTGTTTTTGTTATATGCTATATTATGATTTACAAAGACATATTATGATTATGTTGTTTCTCTCTCTCTCTCTCTCTCTCTCCCCACACACACACACACACACACACACACACACACACACACACACACACACATCATCATCATCATCATTTCGCAAGCCCAGGATTAGGATTAAAGATATGTCGTTCTGGTTTTTAACAAATTGTTTTATTGTTGGTTGCTGGTCACATGGAGGGGAGAGGAGGGAGAGAGGGGGGTGGGTGGAGGGGTGAGGGAGGGAGGGGAGGGGGAGGGGAGGGGAGGGAGGAGGGGAGGTTCTGGGGAGGGGAAGGAGAGTAAGTTACTGAAAGAAGAAGAGGGTTGGGGAGGGGTGATGGGGTAGGGGAGGAGAAGTGGACAAGGGAAGGGGAGGGAGAAGGGAGGAGTGATGGATAGAGAAAGGGAGGCGGACAAGGAAGGGGAGAAAGTGAAGGAGGCAGCATGAGGATGATGAGGGTGGGGGAAGGTAAGGGAATGGATAAAGAAGGAGAACCAACTATCGTTTTTTTTTTTTTATATTGCCTCCTTAATTTTACCCTCCCTCCATTAACTCCCTCACCCTCCCTCCAATAACCCTCACCTCTACGATCAAAATACGACTAACACTCAGACAATGAATCAAAATAGCCACTGATCCCCCCTTGTAAAATGCTCCCAGGATAATACCCCCTCCCCCTATATACCCACAAAGAGGGGGGGGACGCACTAACCTACTATAGGGGTGAGGGGGGAGCGGGGAGGGAGGAGGGAGAAGTACTTACCCCCAAACACATAATATATAAGGGACGATTGACCCCCCACCCACACACACACTTATTCGCCCACTTATATAACACCCGGACAGACATTCAGGAAATAAGTTGAGATATACAGTACCTGGATATATATATATATATATATATATATATATATATATATATATATATATATACAAACACACACACATATACAGCACTCACATATAGGAAAACATATTTTTTTACGGGGAATAGCCCACCCGGGCACAGATCATCGACCCACAACGGGGCCTTGGGGGCGATAAAATAAGAGTAAAAAGAAATTAAAAATATAAAATAAAAGAATATATTAATCTACACCACAAAGATGCCGGAAAACCAGCTTTTGAAGTGAGACAGATTGTATGAGTATGGAAACACAGAAGAAGGCAGAGCATTCCACAGTTTGGCTGTGTGAGGAAAGAAGGAGGTGCCATAACGGGTTATTATAGTGTGACCAACATCCACAGAGAAACGGTGGGCACCCCGGGCAAGACGAGTGTTACGCGCCCACGGCCTTGCCAGCGGGACACAGGATGCCAAATCGACCGAACATTGGCCGTTAAAGCACCTGTAAAAGAGAGAGAGTGAAGCAACATTGCGGCGAAGAGAAAGAGAAGAAAGATTGTCAACATGTAGTAACCATAGACACACACACACACATACATACAGTACATACATACAGGTCAAACACACACATACTGTAGGTAACGCACGTAGTCATACTCAGAACTCTCTCTCTCTCTCTCTCTCTCATAAAATATGTATACTGGAAACAACGATATAGTCCTGGCCGAGAAATAATATGGCTATAATGTTGATATATTACCTCTATTATATGACAAGTGCGGGTGAGGGGAGGTATACTCCTCCCTCTCCCTCTCTCTCTCTCTCTCTCTCTCTCTCTCTCTCTCTCTCTCTCTCTTAACACAGTCTACTCCTTACTCTCCCATTATCTACTCCTTCACTTCCCCCATTATCCATTCCTTCCTTTACCCATTATCCACTCCCTCCCTCACCCATTATTCACTCCTTCACTCTCTCCTCATTATCCACTCCTTCCCTCCTTCAATATCCACTCCTTCCCTCCCCCACATCCACCTCCCCCATATCCATTCCTTCCTCCATTATCCACTCCTTCCCTTCCCCATTATCCACTCCTTCCCTCCCCCTCTTATCCACTCCTTTCCTCCCCCTCATTAACCATCCCCAACCTTACCCCCATTATCCACCTCTCCCTCTTATCCACTCTCCTCCCTCATTAACCATCCTCCCCATTAACCACCCCCTACCCCCATTATCCACCTCTTCCTCCCCCTCTTATCCACTCTCCCTCATTAACCATCCTCCCCATTAACCACTCCTTACCCCCCATTATCCACCCTTTCCTCCCCCTCAACCATCCTCCCCCAACCCCTCACCCCCCCCATTATCCACCCTCTTCCTCCTCTTATCCACCTTTCCTCCCTCTATTAACCATCCTCCCCTTAACCACCCTACCAACCCCTACCCACCCCCCCCTATCATGCACTGTTTGTTGTTAGTGGTTTTGTTGTAGTCGCTGTTGTACTTATACCCTGACAATTATTATATATATTATTATTATTATTATTATTATATATATTATTATTATCATCATAAAAATACACATATACTATATTATCATTATCAATATTATATTATTATTTCACTACTACATCACCATCATTATCATTCACTACACATAACATTGATACGTTTTATGTCAATGAGAGTGTAATGCCGCCAAATAAATCTACAGATGTGTGTGTGTGTGTGTGTGTGTGTGTGTTTGTGTGTGTGCGCGTGTGTGTGTGTGTTTCCATAATACGTACCAATATCCTACTTAATATTTTGTAATAAAGTTGTGCACAAAAAGTCATAATTTTTATAATATTCCGGATTTTATTCAGGTATTAAACACTACTGATAGATAGACAGATAGATAAAGATAGAATAGATAGATAAAGATAGATAGATAGATAAAGATAGATAGATAGATAAAGATAGATAGATAGAAGGACTTACCTATATACCTGCTGGACATATCGGAATGAAATCAACAATTCATTAACGCTTCAACAGGTGAGACACTGTAACATTATTACACCTGTACACCTTGAGCGATGAAGGTGTGTGTGTGTGGGGAGGTGTGTCTGTCTGTCTCACACACACACACACACACACACACACACACACACACACACACACACACACATCCTCATTTAAAACATCTCTCTCTCTCTCTCTCTCTCTCTTAATTTCATAGATTTTCCTTCCTCCCATCTCTCTCATCACCTCTCATCATCTCCCACTATCTCTCTCACTGTTCTTACCTTCACAGTCACTCCCACCACCTGGACCCATTGGGAGAGTTGTCATTTAGATACAGGTAGAGCGACCCACCAAATACACACCTGGAAAATAAAGTTTGAGGGGGGAGCAAGAGAGGAGAGAGGAGGGGGAGAGGAAGGTGAAGGAGGTAAGGAGAGAGGTGATGGAGGGAGGGGTGGAAGGAAACGAAAGACTGGGTGAGGAGGAGGTTGAAGGAGAGAGAGAGAGGAGAGAGAGAGGAGAGAGAGAGAGAGGAGAGAGAAAAAAGAGAGAGAGAGAGAGAGAGAGAGAGAGAGAGAGAGAGAGAGAGACAGAGGACAGGTAAGAATGGCCTCACTGAGGAGCTGCACTAACAACCACCTCCCTGACGAGCTCTCTAAGTAGTTGGGAACACATCATCTACCTGACATAACCCAGTTACCTGCTCTAATTACTACACCTGAGTCACCTCGTCACCTGTCTCCTTGGGTGTATCAGGTGGCGTGCGTGTGCCTGGGTGTGGATGTGTCGATGTGGATGTCGGGGTATGGATGTTGGGTGTGTGGATGTTAGGTGTGGATGGATGTCAAGGGATGTGGATGTATCGGGGTGGATGTGGATGTGTCGGGGTGTGAATGTGGATGTGTCGGGTGGATGTGATAGATAATGGAGAAAGAGGGTAAGGAGGGTGAGGGAGAGTGACAGGCGAGATAGAGTAACACTAACGAGGGTCAGGGGTAAGGAGGGAGGGAGGGAGGGAGCGAGGGTATAGCCGGATGAGGGTGAAGGAGGCGTAAATTAAGGAGGACAACTTAATGAACTTTGATATCTCCCTTTTTCCGGAACAGAGGAAAACTACCTGAGTCGACAACAAAATTTAATCTTGGAACGAGAGAGAGAGAGAGAGAGAGAGAGAGAGAGAAAAAGGTGGTTGGAGGAAGGAAAAGGAGGAAATAAGAGAGGGGAATAAAGGGGTGAAGGAGGAGAGAAAAGGAGGAGTATGAACTTCCTAATAGATTTGTCATTTTACCGGAATGAACCCAGAACGTAGGCCCTGGAGAGACGCTAATCAAATGAGCGTCCGACTTAACTCTCTCTTAATTCTTCTTCTCTTCCTTCATTTCCTTCGCTTATATTTTTTTATTATTTTTACTCTGTTTTCTATCGTTTCTATCTTACGTTTTAATTTGGTCTAATTTTTGTCCAATGTTTTGCCATTTTTGTCCAATGTTTTGTCATTTTTGTCCAATGTTTGTCATTTTTGTCCAATGTTTTGTCATTTTGTCCAACTTCTGTCATTTTTGTCCAAGTTTTAGTAATTTTGACATATTTTGGTATTTTTCCATTTTGTCAATTGTATTATTTTGTCCAATGTCAAGCAATTTGTCCAATTTTTTCCAATTTTATCCTATTTACTATAATTTCTATTCCGTTTCATTTATTCTTATTTTCATTGGTTTCGGCAAAATCTCATTCCTACATTTTATTTACATTCACTTATTTATACTGTTATCAACATTCTCTCGCATTCATTTTTTACATTTCTTCTATTTCCCGACATTTTTTCTCTTATTTCCCGACATTTTTCATTTCCCGACATTTTCTTTTTATCTTCACATTTTCTTTATTTCCGACATTTTTCTCTTTATTTCCTGACATTTTATCTTATTTCTGCTGTTATCATTCTTTCACTCTTTTATTTTTAATTATTCCCTATTTATGACCATTTTCCCCACCCCTCCATTCTCCATTTCCCATCATTTCTGACCATTTACCCTTTAAATCTGTCCATTTCCTTATTTTGAGTCATCATTTCCTTATTTATTGACGGCTTTACCCTTATTTCAATATTTTTCTCTTTTATTTGCCATTTTCCTTATTTCTGGCCAATTTTTCCCTTTTTTCTCGACATTTTTCTCCTTTCGTATATTCAGTCACATTTTTCCCTGGTTCTCTCCCCACTACCGACTCGGAGACGTCTTCCTCACGAACCTTCTATTTAACGTTGGCTTAAATCCGTCCAGCGATCCACGAACTCTTCTCCGTAATCAAATGAGCTGCAATTTTATTTACGTACAATAAATAAATATATACAAACGCACACACACACACAGACACGCACACAACACACAACACAACACACACACACACACAACACACACACACACACACAACACACACACACACACACAGCACACGCACACACACACACAACACACACAACACACACACACACACACACACTCACACACACACACACACACATGATGATAATAGTAGTATATTTTTCAGGTGTTCAGTTTACAAAGTTCACATCTGTTTGTTAATTTCCTCAATAAACATTTAACATGTTTTACTAACCTTTAGACAGGTGAGGTGTTAAATGTCTCCTGCCTCGCTAATTAACCTCTGAAGGTCACCCGAAAATCTGAAAGGTGAAATAGAGAAAAAAATTATATGAGGAATAATAGATCTTAGTGTGAAATCTGGATCAAATTTCTTTAGTCGCCCTCTCTCTCTCTCTCTCTCTCTCTCTCTCTCTCTCTCTCTCTCTCTCTCTCTCTCTCTCTCTCTTTATTAGATATTTCATTTTACCCATTTGCATGTGTTTCTTTTCCCTGTTCATTTATCCTTGGTTTATCAGCATCTCTCTTCTATTCACTCAATTTACATTTTTCACCTATCTTATTATTTCTTCCTTTCATGGACATAAACAACTGCTATCAGCCAATCACGGCATCTGGATGTGTCTCCTCTCAACCAATGACGTAAATAGCCACAGAAACAACTAGCAAGCAACTACAAGAGGATACCAATGACCCAAATGTGTGTATGTGCGTATGTATGTAGTGTATGTATGTATGTATGTGTGTATGTATGTATGTATGTATGTATGAATGTATGCATGTATATGTATTCCATCTAACCTCCCATGGGACGATTATCCTCATCCTACTAGAACAAAGGATAGTTAAACACGTCGGTAAGCAAAGGATTTTAGAGCTCTTAATAGCCCATTAAGTGGAACACCAGTCTATTAGGTAGTGAAAATGGGATAATGAACCTTAATTATACCGACAATAAGGCTCTTTTTATCTCTGTAGGATCTCTAACAAATACAAAGGATAATACCTGAGGGTGAATTTGCCTCAACCCGCCACCCCTCCCTCCTCCCTCCCCCGAAAATAGACCCGAAAAAGTGGACATTTTTCCACTGCGTCAAAACAAACGACGATCACCAACTCTTATTTCCCACCAAAACAAAACGACACCAACTCCCTTATATTTCCACCAAAACAAACGACGATCACCAACTCTTATATTCCAACAAAACAAACGACGATCACCAACCCCTTATATTTCCCACCAAACGACGATCACCAACCCCTTATATTTCCCGCCAAACAAAACGACGATCGATCCTCTATATATTTTCCCGCGCTGGTAAAATAGAGACCACAGTAGGGCGGGGAGGGTGGAAACTAGTGACTTATTAACCAGCTAGGGAAGACGGCCTTTAGGGGGTAGGAGGGATGGAGGTGAGAATATTAGATTAATCATGGAAATAAATTACATTTTCGGGTACCTGTTTAATTCCGTTATAAGAGGACGGTAGTGTACACGAATGACTCAACCACCCACCACCCTCACCCACCCCCGAGATCAATATGGGCCGCCGCGGAGTGATGGAAACCGGATTCATAACAAATATCAGTAAGGTAGAGTCTCACTGTAATTTGACGCCATCTTGGACGCCATATAGATGACGTACTTGACTTTAGAATCTTTTAAGAATCTTTTTGTTTATATCTTGGGCCTAAAATGTTATATTGGGTGGATATTCGTTTGGCTCTGTCAGTGAGAGGATGAGTGGTTACAGCATTCTCTCACCTGAGATTAACGCCCCAAACCTTTATTTGACCTGATGATTAAAACACCCCAAACGTTATTATGTTGGGTAAAGGTAAGATTAATTTAGGTTAGGTTAGCATAAGGTTAGATTAGGTTAGGTATGGTTAGATTAATTTTAGGTTAGGTTAGGTTAGTATAAGGTTAGATTAGGTTAGGTATGGTTAGATTAATTTAGGTTAGGTTAGGTAAGCGAAGATAAGGTTGTATAGGTATCGTTAGATTAATTTAGTTGTAAGTTAGTAAGCGGATGGTAAGGTTGTGATTACGTTAGGTTAGGTTTATCTTCACGTGATATGCTGGGGTGTGTAATCTTCAGGTGGCCCCATACAGGCGTCCACTGAGGTCGATGGTGGAGAGGTAGTTACTTGTGTTTTACCGAGGTGGGAGCCATTAACCCTGGCCTATAACAGGTGATTTGTGACCTTTCTACTCCCCCTCACCCAATCTTCATTTATTCCCTCTCCTCACCCCATCCTTCCTCACCTTCTTCTCCCACCCCCTCACCCCATCATCATTTTCCTCTCACCCCTCCCCTTCCCTCACCCCATCCCCCTTCCTCACCCACCCTCCCTCCTAACCCCATCCTCACGCCCCCTCCCACCCCCACTCTACTTTCTTTACCCTCTCTATCCTCCCTCCTTAACTGCACCTTGTCTCCTACCTACCCCTCACCCTCCCCTCTCTCTATCCTCCTCCCTCTCTCCTTAACCGTCACTCATTCTACCTACCCCTCATCCTCCTCCTCCACCACCCCCCACAGGTGTGCTGGTGACGTGGTCTGGTGATTATGCTGAGGGTCACCTGCCGAGTAATGTTTGTTTTTATGCTCACCAGGGGTACGTGACATGCGGCGCCGCCCGGGTTTTTTTGTTTTTATCGCATTCAGGGAGGGGGGTCATATGCCTGATTAAGGGTATACAGCAGGTGGGTATTTTTTATGCTCGTTTCGTGGCACATTTTCTGTAATTAGGCTCATTCCGGGGCACATTTTTTATTATTATTATGCTCATTACGGGGCACATAGCTATAGGCTTATTCCGGGGCACATTTATTTATTATTATGCTCATGGGGCAATAAGCTATAGGCTTATTCCGGGGCACATTTTCTATAATTAGGCTCCCAAAAATAATTATAATCATGCTCAATCGATAGGCATATATTTTTTTACTATTATTATATGCTCTTTCGTTGGTAATATCAGTGATTATCCTCATTCCGGGGTACATATCTTAGTATTATGCTCACTGAGGGGAAATATTACTATATGCTCATTCAGGGGTACACACTATCTAAGGGGCAGACTGTAGTAAAATGTTCTCTCAGGGACACATGACAGAGATGGGGTTATTTTTATCCTTATTCACACACACACACACACACACACACACACACACACACACACACACACACAGAGTATGACAGACTCCCAGGTCCTCCAGAGCATATCTTACTGGCCACCCAGAGCTTGTCATACTAGCCACTCAGAGAGCTTGTTTTACTGGCCACTCAGAGAGCTTATCAGTTACTCCTTCCCTTCCCTTCCTCTCTACACTCTTTTCCCCCTACTCCATCCTCCCCTATCCTCATCTTCTTCCTCTTCACTCTCTCTTTCCCCTCTCCTCACCCCTCTCCCACCCATCCCTCAATTTAAGAATTCAATCACGAAAACATTGAACTTAAACGATGCATAAAATAACTTCTGGGGAGGAGGATTGTGTACTGTGAGGGGAGAGTGAGGGGAGAGGGGAGGGTTGTACTGTGAGGGGAGAGGAGGGGAGAGGGAGAGGAGAGGAGGGTTGTGTACGAGGGGAGAGTGAGGGGAGAGGGAGGGGAGAGGGGAGGGTTGTGTACTGTGAGGGAGAGTGAGGAGAGGGCAGGGAGAGGGGAGGGTTGTGTACTGTGAGGAGAGTGAGGGAGAGGGAGGGTTGTGTACTGTGAGGGGAGAGGAGGGAGAGGGGAGGGTTGTGTACTGTGAGTGAGGGGAGAGGGAGAGGAGAGGGAGGGTTGTGTACTGTGAGGGGAGAGTGAGGGGAGAGGGGAGGGTTGTGTACTGTGAGGGAGAGTGAGGGAGAGGGAGAGGAAGGGAGGGTTGTGTACTGTGAGGGGAGTGGAGAGGAGGAGGGGAGGGTTGTGTACTGTGAGGGAGGGAGAGGGAGAGGAGAGGGAGGGTAACTGTGAGGAGAGTGAGGAGAGGGAAGAGAGAGAGGTTGAGTACTGTGAGGAGAGTGAGGGGAGAGGGAGGGTTGTGTACTGTGAGGGGAGAGGAGGGGAGAGGAGAGAGGGAGGGTTGTGTACTGTGAGGGAGAGTGAGGAGAGGGAAGAGGAGAGGGAGGGTTGTGCACTGTGAGGGGAGAGTGAGGGGAGAGGAGAGGAGAGGGAGGATTGTGTACTGTGAGGAGGGAAGAGGAGAGGGAGGTTGTGTACCAGAGGGGAGAGGAGGGGAGAGGAAGAGGAGAGGGAGGGGTGTACTGTGAGGGAGGAGGGAGAGGAAGAGAAGGGGAGAGGGAGGAGTGTACTGTGAGAGGAGGGAGAGGGGAGGAGTGAGGGGAGAGTGAGGAGAGGGAGGGTTGTGTACTGTGAGGGAGAGTGAGGGAGAGGGAAGAGGAGAGGGAGGGTTGTGTACTGTGAGGGAGGAGGGAGAGGGGAGGAAGGATACTGTGAGGGGAGAGGAGGGAGAGGGAGGTTGTGTACTGTGAGGGAGAGTGAGGGGAGAGGGGAAGAGGAGAGGGAGGGTTGTGTACTGTGAGGAGAGGAGGGGAGAGGGAAGAGGAGAGGGAGGGTTGTGTACTGTGAGGGGAGAGGAGAGGGAGGGTTGTGTACTGTGAGGGGAGGAAGAGGAGAGGGGAGGGTTGTGTACTGTGAGGAGGAGGGGAGAGGAAGAGGAGAGGGAGGGTTGTACTGTGAGGGGAGAGGAGGGAGAGGAGAGAAGGAGAGGAGGGTAGGTAGAGGAGGGGGAGAGGGAGTGGTATACTGTGAGGGGAGAGGAGGGAGGAGGGTTGTGTACTGTGAGAGAGGAGGGGAGAGGGGGGGAGGGTTGTGTACTGTGAGGGAGATGAGGGAGAGGAGGGAGAGGGAGGGTTGTACTGTGAGGGAGAGTGAGGGAGAGGGAAGGAGAGGGAGGTAGTGTCCTGTGAGAGGAGGGAGAGGGAGGGCTTAAGGAGAAGAGAGAGAGGAGGAGGCTTGTACTGTGTAAAGAGAGAGAGAGAGAGAGAGAGAGAGATTTAAGAAGGGGAATGGGTAAAGGGAGGAGAAAGAAGAAGAGAAAGTGGGAAAACAGTAGATTGACTTACAATTTACAAAACATTTACACCCTAAGGTTTATAATTAACACATTAACATAATTATAACCCCAATAAACACCTACCGTAACCTGACATAAGATATACTAAAGATCAATAATATCAATAATTTACTAATCATTAACACTAATTACCTATAACAATTATATATATAGTAAGGAATTTAAATAAAAAAATCACATCCTTGAAAAAAATTTTAAATATATGAAATAAAGCAAAAAAAAAATCTATTAAAAATTTCAACGAAAAAAAATACGACTTTTGTTAAATGAAATCTAAAAATTAATAATAATAAAATATAACTAAAAAATTACTAACAGGAAAATGTATATACTTTGATGATTATTTTATTTACGTGTACAAAAAAAATATAAAAATAATTATTATGTAAAAAAATACATGTAATTAGATTACTTTATTGACATCAAAAGTACTAGAATTACTTAAACTTTGATGAACTAAATACCTCTTGATTACAGACAGATTTTAGTTAAATTGGAGGAATAAGACAGATTTTAGTTAATTGGGGACTAAATAAGACAGATTTTAGTTAAATTGGGACTAAATAAGAGATTTTAGTTAATTGGCGACTAAATAAGACAGATTTTAGTTAAATTGAGACTATATAAGACAGATTTTAATTAATTGGGGTCTAAATACGACAGATTTGAGTTAATTGGAGAGAAATAGACAGATTTTAGTTAATTGCTGACTAAATAAGACAGATCTGAGTTAATTGGGGGTCTTGTAATTCCCTTTAAAAAGCACTATCAATTTAAGCCAATTTTATGTATAAGTAAAAACCCATTTCTCCTCTTATCGTCACATTTGCCAATTTTTATCAATTATAGGGATCTAATTCCTGTCATATTTCCCCATTTGCCAATTTATACCCATTTTCACGTCCGCATTAAAACTATTTCCCCTCATCACTATATTTACCCATTTTTACCCATTATTAGTCTCCATACTCCCTCATCATCCCATTTACCCATTTTTACGTCCCCATCTCCCCTAATTTCATCCCATTTACCAATTTCCACCTATTTTTACATCTCCATTTCCCCTCTTGTCATCAGGAGAACGCATCCCTACCCATTTTTCCAACCTATTTTTACTAGCTCAGTCAACCAATTTCTTTCATGTTACTAAACAGCAAAGGGAGAGCAGTAACGAGCTATCTCTGGCCTGTGTGTTTGACTGGCCTGTGTGTGTGTGTGTGTGTGTGTGTGTGTGTGTGTTATTTAACTGGTATATGTCTGTGTTTTTGACTGGCACGTGTTTGTTTCCACTGACCTCTGTGTGTGTGTGTGTTTGTGTGTGTTTGTGTGTGTTTTTTTCACCTGTTTATTTAAGTGAATGGTAACTATTTGTTTGAGCTGTGTTGTTTGCCTCAGTTTATTTGACCTGTGTGTGTGTGTGTGTGTGTGTGTGTGTGTGTGAGACCCTGTTTGTTTGAGTGACTTGCGTTTGTTTGCTTCAACTTGTGTGTTTGATTAGACTGAGTGTGTGCTTGACCCCGTGTTTGACCGTGTGTTTGACTCTGTTTACTTAACCTTGTGTGTCGTCGATTGATCTGAGTGTTGGTGTTGTGTGTGTGTGTGTGTGTGTGTGTGTGTTTGTGTGTTTTATTTATATCTGTTTAACCGTGTGTGTGTATCTATTTGACCCTGTGTGTTTTGGCTGGTGTGTGTGTGTGTGTGTGTGTGTGTGTGTGTTCTTAAGTGTTCTGCAGTTTTAACAATATTTGAAGTTCTAATTTCTTTTATTTTCTTCGCTATTTTTTTCTGTAAGTTATATCTATTTTTTTCTCTGCTGTAGTTAAATAAATCTGCTTTTGTTGGTCTCTGCTGTAGTTAAATAAATCTGCTTTGGTTCTATTCTTTTAATATTAGTGTTAGAAATACTGCTTTTGTTAGTCTGATTAAATTGATATATATCTATTTTTTTTTGGTATTTACAGTGTCTGCATTTCTTAAATTATATGTACTTT
Source organism: Homarus americanus (assembly GCF_018991925.1). Classification (NCBI taxonomy): domain Eukaryota; kingdom Metazoa; phylum Arthropoda; class Malacostraca; order Decapoda; family Nephropidae; genus Homarus; species Homarus americanus. The sequence continues at coordinate 1,357,133 of NW_024740094.1, forward strand.
TATTAGAAAATGTCGCCTTTTGTTAGACACTGTCGCCTTTTGTTAGACACCGTCGCCTTTTGTTAGACACTGTCGCCTTTTGTTAGACACTGTCGCCTTTTGTTAGACACTGTCGCCTTTTGTTAGACACCGTCGCCTTTTGTTGGAACACCGTCGCCTTTTGTTGAACACCGTCGCCTTTTGTTGAACACCGTCGCCTTTTGTTGAACACACCGTCGCCTTTTGTTGAACACCAAATCGCCTTTTGTTAAGACACCGTCGCCTTTTGTTGAACACCGTCGCCTTTTTGATGAACACCGTCGCCTTTTGTTGAACACCGTCGCCTTTTGCTGAACACCGTCGCCTTTTGTTAGACACCGTCACTTTTTTGTTAGACACTGTCGCCTTTTGTTAGACACTGTCGCCTTTTGTTAGACACCGTCGCCTTTTGTTAGACACTGTCGCCTTTTGTTAGACACCGTCGCCTTTTGTTAGACACTGTCGCCTTTTGTTAGACACCGTCGCCTTTTGTTAGACACCGTCGCCTTTTGTTAGACACTGTCGCCTTTTGTTAGACACCGCCCGTCCTCGTTAGAAACAGTAAGCTTTTGTTAGAAATTGGCAATAATTTATGTAGCTAATTTGGGAAAGACTAGATATTCCGTCGATCAAAGAGCGCTTTGTAGTTCAAAGAAAGAGACGCCCATCAAAGCTTTCTCCTTTATTCGCTGTGGCCCCTCTCTCTCTCTCTCTCTCTCTCTCTCTTTGCTATCTCTACTCTCCCACCACTCATCTCTCTCTCTCTCTCTCTCTCCTACTGTAAGCTTACTGTCCTCTCTCGTTCTCTCATTATTTAACTGTTCTTCCCTCGCTCGCTCTCTCTCTTGAGCTTACATTTTTCTCTCTTTTCTTTCTTTAATTCTCTCTTTCTTCTCTCTTTTCTCTCTCTCTCTCTGTTCTGTGTTTCTCTCTCTCTCTCTCTCTCTCTCTCTCTCTCTCTCTCTTCTGTGTTTCTCTCTCTCTCTCTCTCTCTTCTATGTTTCTCTCTCTCTCTCTCTCTCTCTCTCTCTCTCTCTCTCTCTTCTGTATTTCTCTCTCTCTCTCTCTCTCTTCTATCTCTCTCTCTGTCTCTCTCTCTCTCTCTCTCTCTCTCTCTCTCTCTCTCTCTCTGTTCTGTGTTTCTCTCTCTCTCTGTTCTGTGTTTCTCTCTCTCTCTCTCTCTCTCTCTCTCTCTCTCTCTCTCTCTCTCTTCTGTGTTTCTCATTAGTTAACTCTGTCTCTCACAATAATATCTCTATCTATCTCTCGCTGTTTCTTTGACTCTCATAAATTAACTCTATCTCTCTTTTTTGTTTCTCTCTCATTAATTATCTCTCTCTCTCTCTCTCTCTTCTCTAACTCTCATTAGTTATATCTCTATCCCTCTGTCTGTCTGTCTCTCTCTTTAACTGTCTCTCTTTTCTCATTAGTTCTCCCCCTCTCTCTCTCTCTCTCCTCTCTCTCTCTCTCTCTACCTCTCTCTCTCTCTCTCTCTTCTCATTAGTTATCCTCTCTCCCTCTCTCTCACTCACTTTTCTCTCTCTCTCTCCTCTCATTAGTTATCCTCTCTCCCTCTCTCTCACTCACTTTTCTCTCTCTCTCAAGCGGGGTAGAAAATGTGTCAAAACGCGGGCAGCAGTTTGAAGCGCACAAGATGAAAAGGTCCAGCGCAGAGATGAAAGACCGGCTTTTATCTTTGATGCACACACAAGTTGTTATGAATTATCCTGCCTGCCCGCCTCCCTCTCCCTCTCCCTCACCCTCCCTCCGTCCATCCCTCTCCCTCCTCTCCCGCCCTCCTCCCTCCGTACATCCATCCTTCACCCCCTCCCTCCCTCTCCCTCACCCTCCCTCCGTCCATCCCTCTCCTCCCTCCTCCCTCCCTCCCGTACATCCATCCCTCCACCCCCCCCCTCCCTCCCTCCCTCTCCCTCACCCTCCCTCCATCAATATTTACCTCCACACCCTCCAAAACCTGAACAAAACTGAAGCTATTCAACTCCAAATACCGGATATTATTACGGAACTGTGGATATTCAACTCCAAATACCGGATATTATTACGGAACTGTGGATATTCAACTCCAAATACCGGATATTATTACGGAACTGTGGATATTCAACTCCAAATACCGGATATTATTACGGAACTGTGGATATTCAACTCCAAATACCGGATATTATTACGGAACTGTGGATATTCAACTCCAAATACCGGATATTATTACGGAACTGTGGATATTCAACTCCAAATACCGGATGTAATTACGGAACTGTGGATATTCAACTCCAAATACCGGATATTATTACGGAACTGTGGATATTCACCTCAAAAAACTGATGAAAACTCCAAACTATGGATAGAAACATCCATTATCTGTTTCCTTTTCCTCCCAAAACCGGACAAAACTACGATTTTGGGGGAAAATTCAACTCCCAAAAACTGGACAAAACTTCACAATATCGACTAATCTCTCTTAACATTTGTGTCCACATTCACCAAAAACTGGACAAAACTAAAAAAAAATAATTCGGACAAAAGATGGTCAATAACCTTCCCAAACTGGACAAAACTACGTATATTTACGACATCCGGGGGCTCAAACGATGACATCCGGGGGTTCAATCTATGAGATCCGGGGGTTCAAACTCACATCCGGGGGTTCAAACTCTCATATCCGGGGTTCAAACTCACATCCGGAGGTTCAAACTCACATCGGGGGTTCAAACTCTCACATCCGGGGTTCAAACTCTCACATCCGGGGTTCAAACTCTCACATCCGGGGGTTCAAACTCTCACATCCGGGGGTTCAAACTCACATCCGGGGTTCAAACTCTCACATCCGGGGTTCAAACTCTCACCTCATCCGGGGGTTCAAACTCACACATCCGGGGTTCAAACTCTCACATCCGGGTTCAAACTCTCACAACCGGGGTTCAAACTCACATCCGGGGTTCCGGGGGTTCAAACTCATATCATCCAGGGTTCAAACTCTCACATCCGGGGGTTCAAACTCACATCCGGGGGTTCAAACTCTCACATCCGGGGGTTCAAACTCTCACAACTGGGGTTCAAACTCACACATCCGGGGGTTCAAACTCACAACCGGGGGTTCACATCCGGGGTTCAAACTCACATCAAACTCACATCCGGAGGTTCAAACACATCAAACACATCCGGGGGTTCAAACTCTCACATCCGGGGGTTCAAACTCTCACATCCGGGTTCCGGAAACTCTCACATCCGGGGTTCAAACTCTCACATCCGGGGTTCAAACTCACATCCGGGTTCAAACTCTCACACATCCGGGGGTTCAAACTCACACATCCGGGGGTTCAAACTCTCACATCCGGGGGGTTCAAACTCTCACATCCGGGGGTTCAAACTCTCACATCCGGGGGTTCAAACTCACATCCGGGGTTCAAACAATCCGGGGTTCAAACTCTGGGCCGACTGACTTTTGTTTCTGAATGTGATTAATTCTTGAGTCTTACTTATTTGTATTTTTCTTGTAAGGTGTTGTAGGGAGTGGGGGGAGGGAGGGGGAGGGGGGCAGGGAGAGGGCAGGGAGGAAGAAGTGAGGGAGAGGGATGGGAGAAGGGGGAGAAGCATATGAGGGAGGGATGAGGAGAAGGAGAGGAATGGAGTGAAGAGGAGGGGTGAGGTGAGTGGAGGGAGGGGTGAGTGATGGAGAGGGGTGAGTGAGGAGATGGATAAGATAGAGGGGAGAGGGATGAGATAGAAGGAGAGGGATGAGAGAGAGGGAGAAGGCTGAGAGGGAGGGAAGGAGGGAGAGGGGTGAGAGGGAGGGAAGGAGGGAGAGTAGGTAAGTGGGAGAGAGTAAAAAAGGGAAGGATAGTAGGTGAGTGGACGAGGGAGAGGGATGATAGGGAGAGAGTAGAAAAGATGGTTAAGGAGAGAATGAGCGAGATGGATGGAAGAGAGAGAGAGAGAGAGAGAGAGAGAGAGAGAGAGAGAGAGAGAGAGAGAGAGCTGAGAGAGAGAGAGAGGAGAGAGGAGAGAGAGAGAGAGAGAGAGAGAGAGAGAGAGAGAGAGAGAGAGAGAGAGAGAGAAACTATTCGAGAAAGTTTGTCAAATTTGACTCACCCAGTGTGAAATTAATATCACTGGAATAGAAATACCAAAATCTTTATATATTTTGATTTGCCGGATGATAATTCAACTTTCTGAAAGTAAAAGTTTAGAAAGTAAAAAGTTTTCCGGGTGGGGAGAGAGCCGTGGCGGAGTGGTTATCGCACTTGACTGTCAAACCCCAAGTCGCGAGCTCGAATCTCCAGTGAGGAAGGGTGTGTGTGTGTGTGTGTGTTTCTTTGTGAGTGGGTGTGTTTGTGTGTGAGTGTGTGTGAGTGGATGTATGTGTGTGTTTTTGTGAGTGGATATGTGTGTGTGTGTGTTAGTGGATGTGTGTGTGACTGGATGTGTGTGTGAGTGGATGAGTGGGTGTGTATGTGTTTGTGAGTGTATGTGTGTGTGTATTTGTGAGTGTGTGTATGTGTGTGTGTATTTGTGAGTGTGTGTATATGTGTGTGTGTGTGTGTATTTGTGAGTGTGTGTATGTGTGTGTGTATTTGTGAGTGTGTGTATTTGTGAGTGTGTATATGTGTGTGTGTATTTGTGAGTGTGTGTATATGTGTGTGTGTGAAATCATAGAGAAAAATCAACAATATTTCTGACTATATTCGAACCGCTACTGTACTCTACTGTATCAGAACTGTACTCAACCTTTACTAGTACTCAACCTTGTACCTTTACTAGTAGCTGTAACCTTACCTGTATATATATACGAACACCTGGACTAGTGCCTATACCTGTACTAATATATACAACCATTACCTGTACTTACACCTATCACTTACACCTGTCCTTACATCTGTCACCTACACCTGCAGACAATCATCACTCCGGACATACATGTGTCATCTATACCTGTACATACACCTGTTACTTACACCTGTTATCTACACATATACAGACTATACAGACACACATACCTGTATACACACCAACACCTACACCTGTCAATTACACCTGCACCACCACTACCATACAATCACCTACACCTGTCAATTACACCTGCACCACTACCACACAATCACCTACACCTGTCAATTACACCTGCACCACCACTACCACACAATCACCTACACCTGAACCACTACCACACAATCACCTACACCTGTCAATTACACCTGCACCACCACTACCACACATTCACCTACACCTGTCAATTACACCTGCAACACTACCACACAATCACCTACACCTGTCAATTACACCTGCACCCACCACTACCACACAATCACCTACACCTGTCAATTACACCTGCACCACTACCAATAATCACCACACCTGTCAATTACACCTGCACCAATTACCTCACGGCTAATAATCACCCACACCTGAACCACTACTGACAATCACCTACACCTGTCATTCCACATTCTGCACCACCACCACAGCAATTACCTACACCTGAAATTAATTACCACACACAATCACCTACACCTGTCAATTACACCTGCACCACATGTCACCTACAACAGCACCAGAACAATCACCACAGTGGACAAGAAACAAAAAGCACAATACAATACTAAATGGCAAACGAGCTGATATGTCACCAGTCCTCTCATACCTTCCAGCCATTTATTCAATTGTCTTTCACTGTCTTACTAAAAGGTGAGGTTGAAGCCATTTTTCACACCTGAGACTACCTGCAATGCTTGATTGGTAATTAGCAATCAGAAACTTAATTAAGGTACGATTCAATTTAAATGCCTTTTTTCTTTCACCTTCTCTCTCTTTACTCATGTTGTTGCTGTTGTACCTGATGGCACAACCTAAGCTGTAGGGGGAGGGGGGAGGGATGGAGGGGGAGGGAGATGGAGGAGAGGAAGGGGGAGGTGATGGGACCTTAGGGCGTTGTTAAGTAGAAAGCAATTCATCTACGTGGTAGGTGTGTGTGTGTGTGTGTGTGTGTGTGTGAGTGTGTGTGTTGCGTCAATGAAGATGGGAAGAGAAAACAAGAAACAGAATAGGTAAAAAAAAAGGGGGGAGAAAGATGAAGGCAAGGGAGAAGACAAAGTAGACAGGAAGGAATAAGAAGAAGCCAAATAAGTGAGGAAAAAGAGGAGGAAGAAGAGACGAAGATCAACAACAACAACAACAACAACAACAAGTACTAGGTGTTTGTGTCAAGCATCAGTACTTACGTCATGCACACACACACACACACACACACACACACACACACACACACATCAGAAACACAACAACACAATAGAAAACATAAACACACAAACAAAAACACGAACACAAAAAAACACACAACAAAAACAACAACAAAAAACAAACACAAAACAAACAAACAAACACAAAAAAATACAAAACGCACATCAACAACAACAAAACCATTTTCAATTTGCCAGAGGACGCAAGTATTCGCGGGAGGCAAAAGAACAGAACAATTCCCGTTAACTGAAGATCAAAAACAGCTCTTACTTGTCAAAGGTAAAAGCACTTCCACTTTGGTCAAATATCACAACAGTTAAAGTTGACAAACAGACAAACAGATGGCCAAAACAGTCAGTCAGTCAGTCAAGTCAGTCAAGTCAGTCAGTTTTATGTGTGTGTGTGTGTGTGTGTGTGTGTGTGTGTGTGTGTGTGTGTGTGTGTGTGTGTGTGTGTGTGTGGTTCTAGTCGCTACTCCTTTACCCATTAACTGTGATCTAGTCTGAAAAAGATACTATTTAACCTGGAAAAAGATACTATTTAGCCTGTAAAAAGATACTATTTAGCCTGGAAAAATATATTACTATTTTAACCTGGAAAAAATACTATTTAGCCTGGAAAAAGATACTATTTAGCCTGTAAAAAGATACTATTTAGCCTGGAAAAAGATACTAGCATATTTAACTTGGACTGTTTGCTCTGGAAAAGATACAAATTATCTACAGTAGTCTGGAAACATTCTTCAGAAAATTCCAATGGACGAAAGCTCAATAAATTTCCAGTTCGTGAAAGTTTCCAGTTAGAGAAAGGTGGAGAAAGTTCCTTAGAAAAGTCAATAAAAGTCACAGAGAGAAAGGTCAATAAAAAGGTTCCAGTGAGAGAAAGATGAAGAAAGTGCCAGAGGTCAATAAAAGTTCAAGCGATGGAAAGGTGGAGAAAGTTCCAATGAGAGATAGGTCAACAAAATTCCAGTCAGAGAAAGGTCAACAAAAGTTCAACAAAAGTTCAGATTGGTTAAAGTTCAACAAAAGTTCATATCAGTTAAAAGTTCAACAAAAGTTTATATTAGTTAAAAGTTCAACAATAGTCCAGGTTAGTTAGTTAAAAGCTCAACAAAAGTTCCATTTAGTGAAACATCAACAAAAGTTCCATTTAGTTTGAGATCAAGAGAACTTCAAAATAGCACAAGACCGAAAAAAAGCTCCAATCGGCGTCAAGATCAAAGGGGAGGACACACGACCAGACTATCAAAGGGAAAGTTCCATTTGACAACACATTACATAATCCCTTTTAGAAGTTTTTTTTTTCATTTTTTTTCCTTTCATCTTCGTCTTGGTTTAAAAAGTAAGACAAAGAAGATACAGTACTTGGCCTATACTGTGTACTATGATTATTATCTCTATCTCTCTATCTCTCTATTTCAGTTCCTTTTTCGCCTCGAAGATGAGAAATATTACCTTAAGAATGTTATATAGGACGTGTGTGTGTGTGTGTGTGTGTGTGTATGTGCGTAAAAGGATTCAGGCTATAGTACTGCCATGCAAACTCGTTCGTGCACATGCGCGTATACACACACACACACACACACACACATGTTCTGAAATGCTGATGGCTGTTCCCCTTCCTTTCCGTTTTTCTTTCTCTCTCTTTATCTTTCTTTTTCTGAGTATTCTCGCCTCATCTCTCTCTCTCTTTCATCTTTCTTTTTCTCCGTCTTCCTTCCCCCCCCATGTCTCTCTCTCTCTCTCTGTCTCTTTATCCTCATCTCTCCCTCTTTTATTCCCTCCGTCCTTTCTCGTCTCTCTCTTTCTCTTTCCATCTATTCTCCCCTCTCTTTCTCTCTCTCATTGCATCAATCATTCCTCTCTCTCTTCTCACACTCTCTCAGTCCATCCATCCATCTCTCTCCCTCTCTCATTCCTCTCTCTCTCTCACCTTGCGTCCATCATTCCTCTCTCTCTCTCTATCATTCCATCCATCATTCCCTTCTTCCTCATTCCATCCATCACTCCTCTCTCTCTCTCTCTCTCCCTTTGTTTCTCTAAATTCTTCTTTTGATCAGTCATTTGCTGTAATTAATCCTTTCTTTCAAGTCTGGTTGTCAAAGGGAGAGCTTCCAAGTGGACGAAAGAGCCAAAAAGGTTTGTCATCAAAGTCACTCTTCCTGGAGATACCGCAGTTGACAGTTACTCTTATTCCGTTTTCCAACCTTCTTTATTTCCGCCTTTTCCCGCGGTTTTCTCTGGCACTGTAGTAGTGTAGGGTGGTGCCGGGTGCTGGGGGGTTATCAATCACCCAGCCCACAAGGTACAACAGGGTAACAGGTATCGTAGGGGGTGACGTAGGAGTGATTGGCCTGGGTTGATCGTACGCCTGGCAGGCTGAAGACCCCCCACTACCCCCATTACCGGCGCCCTTCCTCCCTTCTATCCCCCCTCCGCTACCACCCCCAGAGCCTTACAGACAAAGAGGACGGCGGGGCAATTGGGCCCTAAAGACAGATTACCATAAGGACTACAAAGGCACGGCGGCCCGTTTGAAGTCGCTTCTACAGGACATAGTCAAAGTGTACGATGCTTTTCTGAAGCGTTCACTTCTCTTTGACGCGGTATCGCACGCCCCCTTGTGTCTGTCCTGCTGCTCCTCGGATTTATCATGTCATTTCGCTGTATTCTCTTGGTTTATTTGAGGGTGAAATTGGGAAACAAGAACCTTGGGCTGACGGTCTGTAATATGCCGTCGCTCGTCTCCAGCTGCCCTGTTAAACACCGCTGATTAGGAGTCAAAATCAGCAATTTTGGAGGATTGGAGACTGGGAGACCGCGAGTGGGCGTATGAGAGAGCCAGGACACGCCACTCTCACCACTCTTTTAACACCGACTCAAAATCTTCGTACCTTGTGACGTTCCATTTTTTTTAATCCCCTGCATAAAAAGCTTCAATTCCTTGCTGCCTTTGAACACGTTTAATCTGATAGGACTAAACAGGCTTTGATGGGCTTACCTGGCAGCCACTTCATGACACTTTTTGAAACTATCACGTTATTTTCACCCCCAAGGCGTCGTGTCGTGTTCCCGAGAGTTTTTCTTCCCGCGCTTGTGTTTGGCTCCGCCCACTGATGAGCAACACCGCGCCCCATTGGCTGGCGTTTGACACCTGTTATCATGATTCGTCTGGCCTCGTCTCTTTGAACCAATCACCATGCGGGATAATTTGTAAATAATCATGGCGGGAGAACCCCTGATTGGCCTGCGTCATGCGTTAGAGCTCACCCCCTCTGCCCCTATCTATCAGCGGGGAATTTGAATTGTTGGTCAATAATAGAAATTGAAAGAGGTTTATGGAAATGCCTTTCATCTCTGTGATAGCGACGAGCTTTGATATTTTGACTGGGTAGCGGCTTTTGTACCGACTGTTCCGCTTGACGTTCTTGTTGTAATTGTCGTAATTAATGACACAGTTGCCAACGCGTTATTTTTTGGGAAGGGGGGGGGGGAGAACAGGTTGTGATTGTGTGATTGTCTGTAGTTTATCCTTTGGAGCGTGTTATTGGTCCTCTGGCTTTTGTTATCAATGGTTAAAGGGACTTCCGTTATTCGCCTGTGATTTTTTTTGTTTTGTTAGTGGTGATTGGTGGTGTTGTGATGGAGGATGGTGGTGATTGGTGGTGTCTTGTGATGGAGGATGGTGGTGATTGGTGGTGTTGTGATGGAGGATGGTAGTGATTGGTGGTGTCTTGTGATGGAGGATGGTGGTGATTGGTGGTGTCTTGTGATCATTAGTGGTGTCATGTGGTGGTGATTGATGGTTTCATGTGGTGGTGATTGATGGTAATTGCTGTGGTGGTATATGAAGGTGCCATGTGGTAATGATTGGTGGTGTTATGTGATGGTGATTGATGGTGTCTTGTGGTGGTGAATGATGATGTCTTGTGGTGGTGGTTAATAGTGTCTGGTGGTGGTGATTGGTGGTGTTATATGATGGTGATTGATGGTGTCTGATGGTGATCATTAGTGGTTCTTGTGGTGGTAATTGATGGTGTCTGTTGAAGGTGATTGGACACCGCCCATAACAACATCTAATGACCCAATCGAATCACCTGAAGATTAACCACCCAACATTACCTGGGGGTTAGGTTAGGTTATTGTTAGCGTTAGGTTAAGTTGTGTTGGGTTAGGTCAAGTTAGGTTATATCAAGTTAGGTTATTTTAAGTCAGGTTATGTCATGAGGTTAGGTTAGGTTAAGTTAGGATAGCGTCAAGTTAGGTTAGGATAGTGTCAAGTTAGAGCTAGCGTTAAGTTAGGTTAGGATAGCGTCAAGTTAAGTTAGGTTAGGCTAGCGTTAAGGTAGGTCGGGGCAATACTAGAGTTAATTAATCTAAAGGTGAAATATTCTGGCGTGGCTAATCTTCAGGTAATCCTCTCCTCCTCAGTATAATCTTTACTTTCTCTTTTACGACCGATGGTTTTCTTTCATCCCTTCAAGCACTTTCACTTGGACATTCCTTCAGACACTTTCACTTGGACATTCCTTCTTGGACATTCCTTCAGACACTTTCACTTGGACATTCCTTCGGGCACTTTCACTTGGGCATTCCTTCTTGGACATTCCTTCAGACACTTTCACTTGGACATTCCTTCAGACACTTTCACTTGGACATTCCTTCAGACACTTTCACTTGGACATTCCTTCGGGCACTTTCACTTGGACATTCCCTTCGCACTTTCACTTGGGCATTCCTTCGGGCACTTTCACTTGGGCATTCCTTCGGGCAGCCATAACATATGAACCATAAATAACAATGACCAAAGACTCTCTCTAACATGTTTAATGGATCAGTATTCTCACACAATCCCCCTTACAGACACCCTTTTCTCTTTCTCTCTCACACACTCCCACTCACTAACTCACTCTCTCTCACACATACACACTCACACACTCTTTCTCTCTCACACACACACATCTCTTACATATCATTTAACAATAATGACATCTCACTTGCTCTGAGGTATGCACTTGTGCACACTAAGTTGCTGAACGCCACGTACACAAAGATGCAATAACGTGTTTACATAGCCATGTATGCATGTATTCATAAACACGTTATTGAATGTGTGTGTGTGTGTGTGTGTGTATACTCACATGCTTGTGTACAGTAATCAAATATATGTATGTATAGAACTGAGCCTTTATATATACAGATGTTACAGTCACATACTGTACGTAGATCTAAACACTTGTGAATATAAGTTTAGAGAAACACACACACACAGAGACACACACACGCACACAGACACAGACACATACACACACACACCAAAAACACCCTCAACACACACACTCTCACTAACACACCCTTCAAACACACTATCTCATCTACCCTCTACCCAAAATCAATTTCAGTTCGACGGCAATGATCAAAATGTAATCAGTTTTCAAAGTGGTTTTGATGTAACGGGACAGTTTTGCCTGGGACGGTGATCAAAGAGAGAGCTTCAGTGTACTTACCTAATACTTGTCTTTGAAATCAAGGGAGCCGCCTCGCTTTGATGGTCGAAAAGCTCTAATCGAGACGGAGATGTCTTGGTCGTGTAGCCCAAGATGTCTTCCTTAATGAACCGTGTCGTAAAAAAAAAAGAAGAGCCCCGTCGCCGATACACTGGCAGATGGTGAGTGAACGTTCGCCAGGCGTAAATATTTCAGGAACTATATGGACGAATATCGAACAGGTGTCGAAAAATGTCTTTAATAAGTCGCAAAAGATGTCTCGGATAATAACATGAGGCTGGCGGACGATCGACTGGCGGAGGAGTTTTCTTATATGAGGCATTGATAATATCACCAAACAGCCCGTGACTGAAGGAGAGCTATAAAAGTTCGTCAGGCGTAAAAAGGTTCCACAACAAGCGAAGATGAATGCTCGTGCTGGCGATCTTTATTTACAGAAGTGGTGTGTGTGTGTGTGTGTGTGTGTGTGTGTGTGTGTGTGTGTGTGTGTGTGTGTGTGTGTGTGTGTGTACCTCAAGTATATTAGTATTACCTGAACATTAGCTCCGCATCCCAGTTTATTTTATCTAATGAATAAACACGTTAACTCTAACTGGGATGGTTAGGTTAGGTTAGATTAGATTAGGTTTGGTTGGGTCAGCTTAGGTTAGGTTAGGTTAGGTTAGATTAGATTAGGTTTGGTTGGGTCAGCTTAGGTTAGGTTAGGTTAGGTTAGATTAGGTTTGGTTGGGTCAGCTTAGGTTAGGTTAGGTTAGGTTAGATTAGATTAGGTTTGGTTGGGTCAGCTTAGGTTGTGTTACGTTAGAATAAATTAGGATAGGTTAGGTTAGATTAACTTCAAAGTGGTTAATCATAAGGTAAAATAAACAGGGGTGCTAATCTTCAGGTGATCCAATTATACTTTTCGTTTTTACCTGTAGAAGTGAAGGTCATGGGAGGTGGTTTGGCGGTATATCATTAAATATCAACTACAACTCATGATACCTGTATGGGACTCGTCTTACCGTCAAGCAGTTGTCGTCTTAGTGATCCTGCATGACTGCCTGGCCGAATTCACCTCTAGATCTGATCATGCATTACTAGGAACGATTCACCACAAAAAAAAATAATAATAATAAATAAATAAATAAATATATAAAAAAATTTTCATATTCATCTAATCATCAGATCGCCTTCAGGTTTAACGGACTATAGTAAATGAAGAGGAAAGTCCGTTATATCGAGGGTTTATTAGATGTGGAACTCACCCAATTATACCGGATTATATGAGAGAAGAGAGAGAAAAAAAAGAGAGAGAGTCCGTTATATGGAGGCTTCACTATACAGGACGTCATTCTCTATATAGTCATTCTTCTTAAGGTATTTCCGACACGACGTATATTTTCACACACACACACACACACACACACACACACACACACACACACACACACACACACACACACACACACACACACACACACTATCTGTTCCACCACCACCCCCTCTCCCCCATTCCATCACCATCACCACCCTCTCCCACCCACACCCCCTCTCCCACCACCCACACCCCTCTCCCACCACCCACCCCCTCTCCCACCACCCACCCTCTCCCACCCACCCCCCTCTCCCATCACCCACCCCCTCTCCCACCACCCACACCCTCTCCCACCACCCACCTCCCACCCACACCCCACCCACCCCTCCCACGCCCACCCTCACCCACCCTCTCCCACCACCCACCTCCTCTCCCCACACCCCCACCCCCTCTCCCACACCCCCACCACCCCTCTCCCACACCACACCCCTCTCCCACGAACCAAAATATGAATAGTTTAGCCTCAAAAGCCCTGACATATAGCTGACAGGTGAAAAGTCTTCCCCCCTGGTGGAAAGGTTGGCGCGGAAATAACACCCACAGAGCTTTTTAATATGAGAAGCATCCTGGGCATGCATGTGAGAAATGCCTCGACGCCAGACACGCATACTTCTCGCGATATGAGTCCCGAGGGGAATTTTGACTGATATATATAGAGATATGTAGAGAGGAAGGAGAGGGAGGGGAGAGGGTAGGGGAGAGAGGGGAGGGAGGAGGAGGGAGAGAAAGGGGACAAAACTTCAATATTCCCTTTTTTTCAATTTGTTGTAAAGATTGTTGGGTTTATATCTATCTATCTATCCATCTATCTATCTATCCATCTATCTATCTATCCATCCATCCATCCACCCATCCATCTACGTCAACAAATCAATCACCATAGCAATAAACAAACGCAGTGTACACAGTTATCTATCTGACTGTTTATCTATCAGACCTTATCTATCAGTCTATCAGGCATAGTGTAATTATCACGTGAGTGGGTGATGGATGACGTCACGTGATAGGGGGTGATGGATGACGTCACGTAATAGGGGGTGATGGATGACGTCACGTGATAGGGGTGATGGATGACGTCACGTAATAGGGATGATGGATGACGTCACGTGATAGGGATGATGGATGACGTCACGTGATAGGGATGATGGATGACGTCACGTGGAGAATGATGGATGACGTCACGTAATAGGGATGATGGATGACGTCACGTGATAGGATGATGGATAACGTCACGTGATAGGGTGATGGATGACGCTCACGTGATAGGGGGTGATGGATGACGTCACGTGATAGGGGTGATGGATGACGTCACGTGATATGGTGATGATGGCGTCACACTAAGTTTCCTCTCTCTCTCTCTGTCCTTCCCCCTCTTCCCCATTTTTTCTTATTCTCCATTCTCATTTCTTCCTCCTCCTCCTTCTCTCTCTCCTCTCCCCAGCTACATACAGTGAGAGTAATTCTTAACTATTCGTACTGTTATGTAGTGCTGTAGTGTGAGGGTGGGGTGGGGGTAGTGTGTGTGTGTGTGTGTGTGTGTGTGTGTGTGTGTGTGTGTGTGTGTGTGTGTGTGTGTGTGTGTGTGTGTGTGTGTGTGTGTGTGTGAGTGTGTGTGTGTGTGTGTGTGTGTGTGTGTGTGTGTGTGTGTGTGAGTGTGTGTGAGTGTGTGTGTGTGTGTGTGTGTGTGTGTGAGTGTGTGTGTGTGTGGAGGAGTGTGTGTGTGTGTGTGTGTGTGTGTGTGAGGTGTGTGTGTGTGTGTGTGTGTGTGTGTTTAATACAATATCTCTTATTTGTCTTCCCTGACTGTCTGTCTGTCTGTGTCCTGCCCTTATTGTTTTTTCTATCTTCCCCCTTTTCATCTCCCTTTCTACCTTTCTCTCCCATTCTTTGTGTTCTTTATCCTCTCTGTCTCTCACTCTCTCTTCATAAACTTTCTCTCCCACTGTCTCTACTTCTCTCTCCTCATCAATTCATTCTCTCTTTCTCACCAACTCTGTCCCTCTCTCTCTTCATTAATTCTCTATCCCTCTCATTTATCTCTTCATAATTCCTCTCCCTCTCTCATCAATTCTCTCTCGCTAAATTAACCAACACTTAAAACCCCTAAAACAAAAAACAAACAAATAAACAAACACACACACACACACACACACACACACACACACACACACACACACACACACACACACACACACACTTCCAAGGTCACGTCAAATAACTATTTTCAGCACATAAAACTGAACCACTAAGGATATGTATTTATTTAATTAAGGGAGGGAGGGAGGGGAGAGGGGGAGGGAAGGGAGGACGGGGAGGGAGGAGGAGGGGGAGGGGGAGGGAAGGGGGAGAGGGGGGAGGAAGGGGAGGGGAAAGGGGGAGGGGGAAAGGGGAGAGGAGGTTGAGGGAGGTGAATATTCTGAGGATAGAATGTGAATACTCCAACAGGATTTATCGTCTCGTTATATATTTTCGTATTAAACTTTGACAGGAGGAAAAGTTGTTTTATAATCCACTACATAATTCTGGGATGACCTTTTTTCCTGTTTTAATAATATTAGTAATAACTGTATTTCTGTACCTGCAATTGTACCTGTATCTATACCTGTAATTAAACCTGTACCTGTAATTGTACCTGTAATTGTACATGTATCTGTACCTGTAATTGTACCCGTATCTGTACCTGAATTGTACCTGTATCTATACCTTAATTAAACCTGTACCTGAACTACCGTATCTGTACCTGTATCTGTACCTGTAATTGTACCTGTATCTGTACCTGTAATTGTACCTGTATCTGTACCTGTAATTGTACCTGTATCTGTACCTGTAATTGTACCTGTATCTGTACCTGTAATTGTACCTGTAATTCTACCTGTATCTGTACCTGTATCTGTACCTGTAATTGTACCTGTATCTGTACCTGTAATTGTACCTGTATCTGTACCTGTAATTGTACCTGTATCTGTACCTGTAATTGTACCTGTAATTGTACCTGTATCTGTACTCACGAGGCCGAAGGGAGCCAAATTCAGTGACAGCGAGTGAATGTTTATTATCATGAGAGACGCATGATCTTACCTGAGAAGGGAGACATACATACATACATACATACATACATACATACATACATACATACATACATACATACATATAATGAACACTCTTCACTGCCCTCTAAGGAAGTTCTATTACAAATTAATTGACCTGTAAATACTATAAAGACGGACCTATATTATTACCGAGAGTCACTTAACAACCAGGCATACCAACCATTCTGATGTCTCTCGTGCCCTGTTGACTGAGGGGGTGATCATGGTGGTTGGGTTGGTATGTCTGAGTGTGTGATGCTCTGTGTTACAAATATGTCATCGACGTGAAGTAGAGTTAAAAATAGAAAACTAATGAAGAATGCATAGAAGACCTTAACGAAAAACATAATATAGTAAACCCTCTCAATAACGGATACAGTAAACCCTCTCAATAACGGACTTCTCAGTAAATGAATAAAGTTAACCTTATCAATAACGGATTATTAAATGTATGCAGTTAACTCTCTCAATAACGGACTTCTCAGTAATGGATACAGTAAACTCTTTCAATAACGGACTTTTAACTAAATGGTTGCAGTTAACTCTCTCAATAACGGACTTCTCAGTAAATTAATAAAGTTAAACCATTCAATATCGGACTATTAAATGTATACAGTTAACTCTCTCAATAACGGACTTCTCAGTAATGGATACAGTAAACCATTTCAATAACGGACTTTTCACTAAATGGTTGCAGTTAACTCTCAATAACGGACTTCTCAGTAAATTAATAGTTAACTCTCTCAATAACGGACTTCTCAGTAATGGATACAGTAAACCCTCTCAATAACGGACTCTTAAATGGATACATTTAACCCTTTCAATAACGGACTTCTCAGTAAATGGATAGTCAACCACTCTCAATACCACACATCTCATTACTGGCTATTATATCATTAACAGAATCCTCCCAAATATCGGACAAAACTTGCAAGAATAAGTCCGCTAATAGGAGGGGTTGTACTGTATCACCTACATAACAAATAACTACCACCATAGGAAACGTTATAGGACCTTATAGGAATTTCACCTATAGGATAGAGAGAGATTCCCTATATAGCTCCTCGGACTTATATGCAAAAAAAAAAATAATAAAAATAAGAATAACGCCATTTATCATATTACATAATCATCGCCTACCCCCACCCCTCTTTTCACTAGTTACAGAATTATTACAGCAAGATGCTCACCTCCTCCGCTTCACAAACTTCAAACGACGTTGTGATTGAGAGCGAAAAGAAAACCCGGAAATAATAAAAAAAAGAATAAAAAAGGAGTTTGGAGATATTTTTTGAAGGTCCTTTGTAACTTGTTATTAATTATTTGCCCGAGTGACTTCACATCTTTGTCTCCCAGCTGGTTCGCTTTGTGGTTCCCAGATGGTTCCTGTTGTGGTTCCCAGCTGGTTCTCTTCCCTTTGCGTCTCCCAGTTGGTTCCCTTCTCATTGCGTCTCCCCTTTACATTAAAAGTTCCGTTGACTTTAATGATAAAGAAAGTTCCATGTACAGTATTTACCAAATGTCCACAGAGAGATTGGTAACACTGTTCACCTTAATAAGTCTTGGTAACACTGTTCACCTTAATAAGTCTTGGCAACACTGTTCACCTTAATAAATCTTGGCAACACTGTTCACCTTAATAAGTCTTGGTAACACTGTTCACCTTAATAAATCTTGGCAACACTGTTCACCTTAATAAGTCTTGGTAACACTGTTCACCTTAATAAATCTTGGTAACACTGTTCACCTTAATAAATCTTGGCAACACTGTTCACCTTAATAAATCTTGGCAACACTGTTCACCTTAATAAGTCTTGGTAACACTGTTCACCTAATAAATCTTGGCAACAGTTTGATGGACCATCAAATTATTTATATGAGACTTGAAATTAAAAACTATGAATTAGTTGACACGTTTAGCTTCTGTTCTGCCTCAAGTTATTAAGTAAACATAAGCTTCTGTAAACAAAAACACAGATGTTTACCTGTATTGTGTGTGTTGACGATTTCGCCACCATCAACTTTCTTACTGTTTCTTTCGCTTTGTCTTGAGGTGAGTGAGCACAGGCACTAGGACCTGCCCTGTTAGTATAAGTGAACCCTAAGGTGAACATTTAACAAGCCTTTGGTGTGTCTCAGCAGTGCTGGTGTTAGTAGGCAGAGAACATCTACCTGATACATCAAGGCTCACGGTCAGCAGTAGGCAGGCAGAGAGAACATCTACCCTGACATCAAGGCTCACGGGTCAACGTGGGCAGGCAGAGACATCTACCCTGACACATCAAGGCTCACGGGTCCAACAGTAGGCAGGCAGAAGACATCTACCCTGACACATCAAGGGCTCAGGGTCAGCAGTAGGCAGGCAGAGAACATCTACCCTGACACATCAAGGCTCACGGGTCAGCAGTAGGCAGGCAGAGAACATCTACCTGACATCAAGGCTCACGGGTCAGCCAGTGGGCAGGCAGAGAACATCTACCCTGACATCAAGGCTCACGGGGTCCAGCAGTAGGCAGGCAGAAACATCTGCACCTGACACATCAAGGCTCAAGGGTCAACAGTAGGCGGGCAGAAGACATCTACCCTGACACATCAAGGCTCACAGGTCAACAGTAGGCGGGCAATCTACCCTGACATCAAGGCTCAAGGGTCAACAGTAGGCAGGCAGAAGACATCTACCCTGACACATCAAAGGCTCACGGGTCCAACAGTAGGCAGGCAAGAGAGAACATCTACCCTGACACATCAAGGCTCACGGGTCAACAGTAGGCAGGCAGAGAACATCTACCCTGACACATCAAGGCTCACACGGGTCAACAGTAGGCAGGCAGAGAACATCACTACCCTGACAGGCTCAGGGGTCAACAGTAGGCAGGCGAAGACATCTGCCTGACACATCAAGGCTGCAGGGTCAACAGTAGGCAGGCAGAGGAACATCTACCCTGACACATCAAGGCTCAGGGTCAACAGTAGGCAGGCGAAGACATCTACCCTGACACATCAAGGCTCACGGGTCCAACAGTAGGCAGGCAGAGAACATCTACCTGACACATCCAAAGGCTCACAGGTCAACAGTAGGCAGGCAGGGAGACATCTACCTGACATCAGGGCTCTGGGTCCAGCAGTAGCAGGCGGGCAGAGGGGGAGCATCTACCCTGACACATCAAGGCTCACGGGTCAGCAAGTAGGCAGGCAGAGAACATCTGCCCTGACACATCAGGCTCACGGGTCAACAGTATTGAGCAGGCAGAGACATCTACCCTGACACATCAAGGCTCAAGGGGTCAACAGTGAGCGGGCAGAACATCTGCCCTGACACATCAAGGCTCACAGGGTCCAGCAGTAGGCAGGCAGAGAACATCTACCCTGACACATCAAGGCTCACCGGGTCAGCAGTGAGCAGGCAGAGAACATCTACTGACACATCAAGGCTCAAGGGTCAACAGTAGGCAGGCGAAGAACATCTACCCTGACATCAAGGCTCACGGGTCAGCTTATTAGGCAGGCAGAGAACATCTACCTGACACATCAAGGCTCCAGGGTCAACAGTAGGCAGGCAAAGAGAACATCTACCCTGACATCCAAGGCTCACGGGTCAACAGTAGGCAGGCAGAAGAGGTATCTACCCTGACACATCAAGATCACGGGTCAACAGTAGGCAGGCAGGGGAACATCTACCTGACCTCAAGGCTCACGGGTCAGCAGTGGCAGAGGAGCATCTACCTGACACGAGGCTCAGGGTCCAGCTTATTAGGCAGGCAGAGAGAACATCTACCTGACACATCAAGGCTCACGGGTCAACAGTAGGCAGGCAGAGGGAACATCTACCCTGACACATCCAAGGCTCACGGGTCAGCAGTAGGCAGGCAGAGAGACATCTACCTGACACATCAAGGCTCAAGGGTCAACAGTAGGCAGGCGAAGAACATCTACCCTGACACATCAAGGCTCAGGGTCCAACAGTAGGCGAGCTGAGGAGAACATCTACCCTGTTTATCCAAGGCTCTGGGTCAACAGTAGGCAGGCAGGAGCATCTACCCTGACACAT
The DNA here is from genome assembly GCF_018991925.1 of Homarus americanus. Classification (NCBI taxonomy): domain Eukaryota; kingdom Metazoa; phylum Arthropoda; class Malacostraca; order Decapoda; family Nephropidae; genus Homarus; species Homarus americanus. The sequence goes on from NW_024740094.1 coordinate 1,377,406, forward strand.
CATCCAAGGGTCAGCAGTAGGCAGGCAGAGAACATCTACCTGACACATCAAGGCTCAAGGGTCAGTGAGGCAGAGGAGCATCTACCCTGACACATCAAAATCAAAAGTTCAACAGTAGGCAGGCAGAGAGAACATCTACCCTGACACATCAAGGCTCACGGGTCAACAGTAGGCAGGCAGAGAACATCTACCCTGACACATCAAGGCTGGGGTCAGCAGTGGGCAGGCAGGGAACATCTGCCTGACATCAAGGCTCAGGGTCAACAATGGGCAGGCAGAGAACATCTACCTGACACATCAAGGCTCACGGGTCCAACAGAGAACATCTACCCTGACACATCAAGGCTCTGGGTCAACAATCACAAATCTGTGGTTTATGGCCCGACAATAATCTATATTCAAATTAAATAACAAAATCAAATAAACATTAAATTACCTTTAATTTTGGATGTACAGCTTATAAAACTGCACTTGATCTAAAATGGTAAACTTGCACTTACCTTAACCCATTCTCTTGGCAGCTTATTACTTCATGACCGGAGAGCGACTTCTCACCCTGTAAAACAAAGTAATATTAGATCAAGAATGTATCTGTGTTCCTCCCATGTCCGGACTACCAGATCCACACATAATAAACTGAAGGCTAAACTAAACCACATTTTACTAAAGCTGTACAGTACACACGTTTATCATCAATAGTAAGTCACACTAACACAGGTATAATATAGTAGTGATAAGCTGCTATAATCTATAAACCTCAATATAACATTATAAAATCGACGTAACTGAACTAAACTGAGTGAGGCATCAGCTCTATACATAACATTCTTACGGTTATCTTGGAGAAAAAAAAACTCTACCATAACACCTATCATTAACCTGTAACTTATTATGGTTGCAATGGTAATGATAAGGTTGAGTATAAAGATACAAGAATATCAGTACATATATCAGGTGAGTAAATAATAGAATGACGTCTTAATGTTCGTGTTTATATCAGGTAACCTGGTGGTGACCTGTTGGTGACCTGGTCTAGGAATATAACACAGGATTGGCTCTTGGGTTATTACAATTGGCTGGGATTTTCTACACATTCTGATTATCCTGTCAAGATGTGTTAATTTCTCGTGACGTCAGTTAATGAGAAAGTCATTTTACATTCTCAAAGTTTCCACACAGATCAAACTTTTATTTTCTATGACTTTTCCATGACCAGTGTGTGTGTGTGTGTCTGTATGCGTGTGTGTGTGTGTGTGTGTGTGTGTGTGTGTGTGTGTGTGTGTGTGTGTGTGTGTGTGTGTGTGTGTGTGTTGTGTGTGTGTGTGTGTGTGTGTCTGCATGCGTGTGTGTGTGTGTGTGTGTGTTTCAGCGGACTTCCTCTTGATGATAAAGCCTCCTTCTCCTCCCTCCCCCACCCCTCCTGTTCTTCACTAGGAACCAGATGTCTTTGATACTCACTCCACCAACAGTATTGCAGATGAAGAGCTTATCGCCGCCTCCTCCTTCGTTTAATTGTACACATGAAGCGACAGTCTGACATTTCTTCTGTCTCTTTGTCTGTCCTTCTGTCTGTCTGTCCGTCTGTCTGTCTGTCTGTCTGTCTGTCTGTCTGTCTGTCTCTCTTTACCTCTCATTCACTTGTTATCATTATTGTTATGTTGTTGTTATTATCATTGATTTTATTATTAGAGTTATTATTTTTTCCCCGTAAACAGACCCGAGGTAATGGTATCATCTGAGGATACCAAAATTAAACCTATTTTACGCCGACAGTACATCCCTAAGTCATGGCCAAAATTGCATGATAAACTTCTCTAAATAGGCAGCTTTAACCCAATTACACCATAAGGCACCAAGGAAGATATCCGGCTCACCAACACCATTCAACCCGATCACATAATATAGCAGTTTAGTGACGTCTTCTCAGGTGGACAGCGAGTCAGATAAAACTCACCAGATTCAGAGTGGAACAGTGGCGAGTAAAGATAAGGAAGGAGACGAATGTATGTTACCTGTGGAGAATTAGATCAACAGGTAACTGAGAATAATGTTACTGAGGTGGACAATCTAATGACGGTGTTATAGTGACTGATGAACACTGATGTTCTTTAGCCGATTAAATCTTGAGAGCAAACTGTTTTTAGGGTGATCATTTATGGCCACCCTTTATTATCGTTCAGCATTGTGGTAATTATCTCCTAGATGATTGGTGGTCGAGGTGAGAGATGGACCAATCACACTCTTCCCTGACAGCTGATTGATGGTCGAGGTAAGGACTCAAATAATCACCCTCTGTCTTGACAGCTGATTGGTGGTCTACGTGTCAACCAATCATACTCCTAACTGACAGCTGATTGGTGGTCTACGTGTCAACCAATCATACTCCTCCCTGGCAGTTGATTGGCGGTCAGGAGAGAAATGAACCAATCACACTCTTCCCTGACAGCTGATTGGTTGTCGAGGCAAGAAATGAACCAATCACACTCTTCCCTGACAACTGATTGGTCGTCGAAGCGAGAAATGAACCAATCACACTCTTCCACTGACAAAGCTTAAACAAGATTTAGCTCACTTATTGACTACAAAACCTTTCATCCCGGTCAATACTCCACACCGTGTAACAATACTCTCACTTTTACATCTGTGTGTGTGTGTGTGTGTGTGTGTGTGTGTGTGTGTGCTGTGAGTGTATGTGTGTGTGTGCTGTGAGTGTATGTGTGTGTGTACTGTGAGTGTATGTATAGTGTGTGTATTTGTAACAGTAGTGGCAATAATAATAATAATAATAATAATAATAACAAAACACATCATTTTCATCAACAGTATCATAACCTGTACCGTACCTGTATTTCCGACTGTCATTACTTTTATTTAATTACAGTACGACATTTCTCACCTGAAGACTGGCAGCAGCAACACCACCATCACTGCCAGCCGCACTACGACCTCCAGTATAAAACTAAATATTTAATAACGTAACAATTAACGTATTTTCCCCCTCCGTTATTCAATATAGTGTTAACATCGGTACAAAATTCGTTGAGAAATATAATAATAATAATAGAATTCATCGGTAAGTCTTTTTTTAATCTATTTAATACCAATTTAAATACAATTGAAATATATCGTCAATGTTAATATCACCTGAGTTCTTGAATCAACAGGTGGGACGAATCCGAAAAATAAATAATTACTTCGGATTTATTCTTGTGACTTCATCTAAAAATACAAATATGATCTTAATAACAACTGCAGACACGATACATACATACATACATACATACATAACAGGTATATGTATATGTGACTTCAGTGTCGCTATCGTGAGTTATCAAAAGATTAACTTGTGTACAACTCCAATTTTTTTTTTTCCAATTTGGCAGCACAACGGTCCAGTGTGTGTGTGTGTGTGTGTGTGTGTGTGTGTGTGTGTGTGTGTGTGTTGGTCCGGGGGAATATTAAGTCATACGAGGTGTAGGAGGGTGGTGTAAGAGGTGTAGGAATGGGGGTGTAGGAGAGTGGGGGTGTAGGAGAGGAGGGAGAAGGATTTACCTCTAGTCTCACTGTCTCTGTCTCTCCCGGGCATGAAATTGATATCAGGCACCTGGACACTGATACCTGTCTGTCTGGTGAAAATTGATATCTGAGAGGTAGGAACTGGGAGGTGAGGTGAGGGGAGGTGAGGGAAGGGGAGGTGAGGGAGTGGGATGGGGAGGTGGGGGAGGTGGGGGGAGGTGGAAGTGTGAGGTGTGGGGGGAGGGAGGTGAGGTGGGGAGGGAGGTAAGGGAAGGTGAGGTGAGGGGAGGTGAGGGAAGGTGAAGTGAGGGGAGGTGAGGTGAGGGGAGGTAGAGGCGGCGGCACCTGTGACCTGAGAGATGTCCATGAACACCTGTTATTACCTGGACTCTATATCCTTCATGAATTATCCTATGACAGATAATCCTTAATTATTCCCTATCCAGATCCATGAGAATATCCTTAATCCCTATCCAGCTGTCAACATCCACTCCGTCTTTTAAATTCGGCCAGAATTTACCTGGCTTACCTGAGCTGCCTAATTAACCTGACTTACCTTGTTTACCTGACTTACCTAACCTAACCTGACTTACCTTGTTTACCTGGCTTACCTGAGCTGCCTAATTAACCTGGCTTACCTTGTTTACCTGACTTACCTATCTAACCTGGCTTACCTTGTTTACCTGGCTTACCTGAGCTGCCTAATTAACCTGGCTTACCTTGTTTACCTGACTTACCTAACCTAACCTGACACTCCTCGCAATTAAACACTTACCTAACCTGACTTAATTGACTCGACTGATTTACCGAATTTTCCTAACTTACTTTGTTTACCCGACTGATTTAATTGACTCACCTGATTTACTTAATTAACCTGACTTACCTGACGCACCCCCTCAGACCCCCATTATCCGTACCCCACCCCCTCAGACCCCACTATCCGTACCCCCACCCCTCAGACCCCATTATCAGTACCCCCACCCCTCAGACCCCACTATCCGTACCCCACCCCTCAGACCCCCATTATCAGTACCCCCACCCCTCAGACCCCAACCTATCCGTACCCCCACCCCTCAGACCCCATTATCCGTACCCCCACCCCTCAGACCCCATTATCCGTACCCCCCCACCCCCAGACCCCCATTATCCGTACCCCACCCCTCAGACCCCCATTATCGTACCCCACCCTCAGACCCCCATTATCCGTACCCCCACCCCTCAGACCCCAACTATCAGTAACCCCACCCCTCAGACCCCATTATCCGTACCCCCACCCCTCAGACCCCACTCCCGCTATCCAGACCCTTTAACTCGCTAATAAAAACTGACCTCTAACATTTATTATAACCAAAGGACCAATGTGGCTATATTAACACAGTATAATAGAGCCAGAATACCCTGTCAATTTTCTGCTCGCTGTCAATTTCCCTCACTGTCAATTCACCCTCACTGTCAATTCACCCTCACTGTCAATTCACCCTCATTTTCTCCTCTCTGTCAATTTCCCCTCACTATCAATTTCCCCTCAGTATCAATTTTCTCCTCACTGTCATGTCAAAATCCAACTGAATAGAAAAGACGGGAATTTCCCCTTACTGTCCCCTGGAAAAACCAAACAAACACAATGACGGAAGTTCTCCTTCCCCCACCCGTCTACCCTTGTCACTGTCCTTTTTAGAATTCATTGCACCTGTCTGTAATAATCGGGTGTTCGCCACAATTACGAACGGCTACCGAACGACCGACCAGGTGAGAAGGGGAGTACACACGAACGCGTAGTGGCGTGACAGGTGCTGGCGGCCTCTCATCAGCTGCAGGTAACTCTAGGGTGTTATGGTTCACTTAATCGATAATCAAAAGGGAAGTTTTGATCCGGTTTTTATTTTTTTATTTATTTGTGTGTGTGTGTGTGTGTGTGTGTGTGTGTGTGTGTGTGTGTGTGTGTGTGTGTGTGTGTGTGTGTGTGTGTGTGTGTGTGTGTGTGAGGATGTGGGGGTGGGTGGTGTGGGGGGGAGATGAGTGTGGTGAGGAGGGGAGGTGGTTGTGTGTGGGGGTAAATTGTGTTGTGTGTGTGTGTGTTGTGTGTGTGTGTGTGTGTGTGTGTATGTGTATGTGTGTGTGTGTGTGTTGTGTGTGTGTGTGTGTGTGTGTGTGTGTGTGTGTATGTGTGTGTGTGTTTGACTGGGAGGATTATTGTCTGGAAGCTTGTGATAATTTTAAAGTAAATATCTCCGTGTGGTTATGATTCCGATTTACACACACACACACACACACACACACACACACACACACACACCAGTCTTCAAATAAAGGGTTTAATTTCTCGATATAAACAAAACTCACGCATTTTGCAGGTACTCTAACCCCCAAGATTAACTTTATCAGCTTACCTCCTACTGTTAGAAAAGAAACACCTCGGTCCCCTACCTTCAATATTGATAAAACAAAACACACACACACAAAAAACATATATATATATACGTAAAATAAAACAAACAAACAAAAAAAAAACAAAAGGGCCTTGATTAAGTTCCTTTTTGGGGGATTTGTGCCGTGTGAACCAATCTGTGTTTGTTGGCGTGTCTTTGTGTTTTGTTTTTGTTTGTTTGTGTTTTGTTTTGATACGTACAATGGGTTGAGAGAGAGAGAGAGAGAGAGAGAGAGAGAGAGAGAGAGGGTGATGGAGGAAGGGAAAGGAGAGGGGTGGTGAAAGGAGGGGAAGGGTGAGGAGGTAAGAGAGGGTGAGGGAGGTAATAGGGGTGAGGGGAGGTAAGAGAGGGGTGAGGGAGGTAAGAGAGGGGTGAGGGGAGGTAAGAGAGGGGTGAGGGGAGGTAATAGAGGGGTGTTGGAGAGGAGGAGGGAGGGGTACTGGAGGGAAGGAGAGGGGGCTGTTGGAGGGTAAGGGTAAGAGTGAGGGGACGTTGAGGTGAGGTGAGGGGAGGGTGGGTGAGGGGAACGTTGCCATAACTACTAATGTACTTGGCCCACACTATTACCTAAGAGATAATTGTATCTCGTCTCACCTTTGATGTTTCATAAAGCTGTACATAAACACAAAATATACATCAACACAAAATGTATACAATGTACACAATATATGTATAAATATGTATAAACTCTAAACTGGATTTATATGATCATTTGGTGTTCAGTTAATTTCATCTCCATTATAATTATTCTTTATTTTCTTCCATCTCTCTCTCTCTCTCTCTCTCTCTCTCTCTCTCTCTCTCTCTCTCTCCAATTAACCCAACATACCGCGTACACACAAGAGTGACGTCACACCACCAGGGTAAACACAAGAGTGACGTCACACCACCAGAGTAAACACAAGAGTGACGTCACACACCAGGAGTAAACACAAGAGTGACGTCACACCACCAATAAACCGAGTAAACACAAGAGTGACGTCACACCACCAGGAGTAAACACAAGAGTGACGTCACACCACCAGGAGTAAACAAAACAGTGACGTCACACCACCAGGAGTAAACAAAACAGTGACGTCACACCACCAATTATAACACACCTGAAGAGAGAGACAGTTCAAGTCAACATATAACAAGCAATTAGTGGACGGGATACGAACAGGTGTACATTAAGAACACAGCGACAGGATAATTCAACCGGATCTGAGGAATTGAAATGGAACTGAGGCTGGTGGGCGGCCATCTTGGGAGACCGACATACAGGTACATTATGGCGAGTGCTCAGAGGTGATCCCACGAGATAAGAGAAGACCCAGGTGGTTATGTGTGTATTAAGGAGAGAGGAGAGAGAGAGAGGGAGAGAGAGAGAGAGAGATCCTTTCACACAATAACTCAGATATAACACAAACACCTCAGATAACCTTGTGAACCACCATTGCCGACACTACTGCTATTAAAAAAGTGTAAGTAAACCACCCTAACCTAACCTACAACCCACCCTAACCTAACCTAACCTAACCCAACCCACCCTAACCTAACCTAACCTAACCTAACCTAACAGTAAAACCCGGACGGTGTGAGCAAGGCGAGTGACCCGGATTTACTGTTAAAATTTTTGTGATCATTTTTTTTCTTTCTGTTGTCGAGCGTACTGAGGTAATAGGTACACATGGCTTTATACAGTATACGTCATATACATACATACATACATACATACATACATACATACACACTGAACAGGCCCCCCCTCCCCCACAAAAAAAATTCATCAGCAGAAAATTTCTTACGTTGCAAGTTTAGAGAGAGAGAGAGAGAGAGAGAGAGAGAGAGAGGAGAGAGAGAGAGAGAGAGAGAGAGAGAGTTGGGGGGTGTAAGAAGGATGTGTGGAAGAGGGAGATAGAGAGAAGGATGGAGGGGGGGGAAAAGGAGGGGAAGATGAGAGAGAGAGAGTATGGGAAGGTGAGGGGAGGGGGGGGAGTTGGTAGGTGACTGAATAGGGTAGAGAAGGGTGGGTAGGTAGGGTGGGGGGGAAGGGGGGGGGTTGTCAGTGAGGCAAGAAATTCCTTTATCCCTCAAGCTTCCCCCTCCCCCCCCCAACACCCCCCCGGGCCACCTAATTACTCCGGCACAGCCTTTGACATCTTCCGCGACTCACCCCAAAAATATTAATTGAAGCTGTGATGGAATTCTCGCTCTCCTTGTCAAATCGTCGTCTGGCGCAGGATAGATATTGCTGGAATTAATTAAAATGCACATATAATATTGCCCGAGACGCGATAATATTGGGTCCTTGGGTGAGAGGCAGAGGGAGAGGATGGGAGAGGGAGAGGGAGGGGGAGAGGGAGAGAGAGGGGAGAGGAGGGGAGAGGGAGGGAGGACGGAGGAGGCGGGATCTCCAGCTGTAGGGAGTAGGCAAAGCCCAATGCCGTGTCTCAGAGGCCAACAACTTCTGAAATCTAGTGAAACCTCCCACGTCCATATATCCTGCTATGGTAACCTCACCCATACTCTCAGAACCCTAGGACAGGTACACCCGTGTCCTAATCTCACTAATCAGAGGGAAAAAAAAGTCCGGGTGGGGAGATGGGGAGGGGGCAGGAGGGGGTGGTGTTAGGATGTCGGTGTTGTCCCAAGCTCTGAGGAACGGGGTGAGGATATGCGGTGAGGGCGGTCCGTGTACAAAGGTGGCAGCGTCGCCGTGTACAAAGCTGCGCCCTGGTGACAATTGCCCCCGAATTAATATTCAAAAGCATAAGCCAGCGACATCAAAGGGCGTCGGCCGCTTGATCTTCCAACTAAGAGAAACGACTCAAAGGCCGAACGGCTTTGATTATACCCATGGATGGGCGGGCAGCGTCCCCCCCACCCCCCTTCCTCCCCCCCAAGACTCTCTGATGCCGACACACACGCGCGTGCACCACACACACACACACACACACACACATGCGCGCGTGTGCACCATTCACAAACATACACGCGTATGTATCCAGAAATACATACAATTTCATACGCACATACACCACACACACACACACATGCACACATACATGTTCTACAAATATATACACGGACATGTATACATAAATATACGTACATACGTATACACACGCCCCAAAACTTCAAACACGCACACACAAACGCATACTGCAAATACATACCGGTATATACATATGTATGCATAAACACACACAAGTCCACATACATACATAAATACACATGTACACACACACACACAGACACACACACACGTATATAAACATACTCGCACCCTGACACATACACACACACACACACGTGTATGTGACTGCATGATTTGGTGAGCGTGAGTGTATACTTATATATAGCTACGTGTATGTCTTTGTAAGTGTATGTATGTGTATGTGCACATCTGTGTATGGGTGTACATGTCTGTGTATATATGTGCATGTCTATATGTGTATGTATATGCGTTTATAGGTGTAAATATTTTGTGTACGAGTATGTGTGTTTTCGTGTATGTATGTATGTGCAGTATGTATGTTCATGTCTATGTGTATGTGTGTGCGTGTGAGAATATATATGTGTATATAAGTATAAACACACACACACACACACACACACACACACACACACACACACACACACACACACAGGGAAGCGACAACAAACCCACTAGTATTAACACCCCCTCCCACTCTACCTCCCTCCCTCCTTCTCACTCCTCCCTCCCTCTCTCCCTCCCTCCTCCCTCCTCCTCCCTTTCCTTCCCTCCCTCCCTCCTCCCTCTCTCATCCCTCCTCTCTCCTCTCACCTCCCTCCCATCCTCTCCCTCTACCTCCCTTTCTCTCACTCTCCCTCCCTGACTCTCCCCCATCACACCCTGCCTCTTCCACCATTTTTGTCCACATATATCTATCTATCTATGCTAAAGATATCTACAGCTGAGCTACATAATGACGACTGTATTATAGAGGCGACAGTACTACAGAGGCAACTTTACTACAGAACCAACCTTACTACAGAGCCAACCTTACAACAGAGCCAACCTTACTACAGAGGCAACCTTACTACAGAGCCAACCTTACAACAGAGCCAACCTTACTACAGAGGCAACCTTACTACAGAGCCAACCTTACAACAGAACCAACCGTACTACAGAGGCAACTTTACTACAGAACCAACCTTACTACAGAGCCAACCTTACAACAGAGCCAACCTTACTACAGAGGCAACCTTACTACAGAGCCAACCTTACTACAGAGCCAACCGTACTACAGAGCCAACCGTACTACAGAGCCAACCGTACTACAGAGCCAACCGTACTACAGAGCGTACTACAGTAGAACCGACCTAATCCAGAAATACCAATACCCAGGCGAACCAACTAATACCACAGAGCCAACCAAAATACAGAGACCTAACTACAGAGCCAACTTTACTACAGAGGCAACTTACTACAGAGCCAACCTACTACAGAACCAACCTTACTACAGAGCCAACGTACTACAGAGCCAACTGTACACACAGAGACTAAACTGTACTACAGAGCCAAGTGTACTACAGAGCCAACCGTACTACAGAGGCGTGTCCGTTAGTGGTGGCTCAAGGTAGAAACTATCCCTTTCTGAAGGGTCAATTAACTTGTTATATCAGGCGACCCGAGTAAGTTGAGACAAGATTTGTCTAGCAAGGAAGAGAAGCGAGGGGAGAGAAGAGGTGTGAGGGGAGGAAGGGGAGGGAAGGAGAGGGGAGAGGAGTAGAGGGTGAGGAGGGTAGGTTAGGTGAGGGTAGAGGAGGGGAAGTAAGGGGAGAAGAGGGGAGATAGAGGAAGATGAGGGGAGAGAAGGGAAGGTGAGGGGAGAGGAGGGGAAGTGAAGGGAGAGACGAGGGCAGGTGAGGGTAAGAGAGGTGAGGTGAGGTGAGGGGAAGATGTGGTGAGGGCAGAAAGGGGGGTGAAGGGAGGTTTAATGAAAGGGAACGAGCAGGACCTTTCCCTCCCCTCACTTAAGATACCCTTAGGGGGAAGGGGACGGGAGAGGGGGAGGGGAAGGGGACGGGGGAGGGGAAAAGGGAGAGGAAGGGGGAGGGGGAAAGGTGAACCCCTTACCCCGTATTTATAGACTTCTAAGGGAGGAAACTAATGCCTTACCCTCCCTTACATACTTCTAAGGGAGGTAACTAATGCCTTACCCTCCCTTACATACTTCTAAGGGAGGTAACTAATACCTTACCCTCCCTTACATACTTCTAAGGGAGGTAACTAATGCCTTACCCTCCCTTACATACTTCTAAGGGAGGTAACTAATGCCTTACCCTCCCTTACATACTTCTAAGGGAGGTAACTAATGCCTTACCCTCCCTTACATACTTCTAAGGGAAAGAACCATATGCATATACTGTAAACACACACAAACGCAAATATAAACAATCAATACACACATACACACATACACATAATATATACACACATACACATAATATATACACACATACACACATACACACAATATATACACACATACGTACATATATTTTAAACCCTATACACTAAGATATATACAGTAGATATACACACAAGTAAGTATATCCCAAACCCTATACACACACTAATGTATACACACACGTACACACATATAACTAAAGACCGTACGTACACAATGCCATAATTATAAGTAGCAACACGAGACGACTTTGAGGTTCTATAATTGATTAATAATTCAACCGGTAAGTAATTGACCCCCGGTGACCTTTGCTGAGAGAGAGAGAGAGAGAGAGAGACATAAGTGAACAACCATAGAATAGACAGAAAATGATAGGACAGATAGACAGACCAGACTGATAAATAGACAGAAGTACTAACAAAAATAAGTCGAATACATCTCTCTTCGTGTACTCCGCCGGACGTATGACCAACGCCACCACTAACGCAGCTAAGTCCGACTATTTTTTTTTAATCCATTCTCCTTTAAATTCTTTTTTACATCGTTTTATTTTTACTTTTTTTCTGATTTTTCTTCGTGTGCATCTTTCTTCTCCTCTTCTCTCCTCTGTCTTCATCTCTCTCATACTCTTGTTTTTGTTTTCTCTGTCTCTCTCTTTTGTTATCTTATTTTCCCTCTTCTTCTTCTACCTGTATCCATCTCCCTTTCTTCTCATTTCCTCTCCCTCTTCTTAAAAACGCCTCCTTACTCCTTGGGGGTGGGGGGTAGAATGAGGGGTAGAGGAATTACCATATTCTACTTTTAGCCGTAGTTTTCAGTCTGTAATCTTGGTTTTAATAAGGCATGAAACTCTGACACAATTACCCAGGAGGGGGTAGTTCTAACTTAACATATATACGGACGAGGTAGTGGTAGGAGGTGCTCATCTATCACTGCCCCCTGGCGGCTGAAGGCAGAACTAATTGCCGTTCCTATTATGAAACTTCCCAGAATATCGCCGCACATTATGAGGCCAAACAGGTATCTTCCAAGTACACAGTTTGTCTTCCCCCTCTCACCCCCCACCCCCACGTGTCTCGACCCTCCCTCCTCCTCCCCCCCTTCCGAGTAATTTATGAACTAGACTAGGGAGGGTCCAGGAGTCACCACTATATATAGAGGGAGTGTTTGTTTACTCCTGCCATCTTGTGGTTGCAAGGCTAACTAACTGAGGGAGAGTTATTCTGGACGTGGGGTTATAAAGAGTTTCCTGTCCTGTTACGCGATTTCTCCTTTACCTCTCCTCCCTGCAGGCTGAGAGTGTCACTTCAATTTCTCTCTCTTGTACCGTCATTCATCATCCTTGTTCACGCTCTATTCCTATTATCATTCCTCTCACGTCTTTTGTTCCACCAGCAAGTTATAACTCTTTCAATGTAGGTCATTCACTCAACCACCCCGGTCCAATACTGGGCCCGATGAATTTCGAAATGATCAATACAATTTGTGTTATCTTGTTAGGGTTGTCAAACTCCTTCGTCCTTGGAGTCATATTGTTTCACACAAAAAAGTGATAAGAATTTGTTTTCCCGTGTGGTACAGTACCTTCCATACACCACAGTTATATATATATATATATATATATATATATATATATATATATATATATATATATATATATATATATATATATATATATATATATATATATATATATATATATATATATATATATATATATATATATATTGGAGTGTTAGTGCTGCCATATATTAGTTACAGGGCTGACTAACACGTACTTTGGACTTGGGACTATAGTGTCAAATCTTTGCATATATTATTATTATTATTATTATTGTACCATAGGATGTATTGATATTTTTTCTAAGAAATGGAAACGAGAGCCACTGTCATATCTATTCACCGAGACGACCTTGCCCAACACTAAGAGATATTTGAAGTCGGATGTTTTGTAAAATGGTCGTCAGTAACATGGCTCGGCACTCAGCATAATAACCAGTTAAAAAAAAAAAAAAAACATTGTTACAAAAGTGGTTGTTGGTGGGAAGGCGAGTGTTCAGGGGCGGGAGGACGAGGAGCTGTCACTGAATTCCCCACAGAGCCCCATAAGGAGTCTGAGGAAGACCTCCTCTTGGTCTGTAAGGGGATTGTCTGATTTCTCCAGCGACAGGACGGGGAGCTCCTTCTTACCGACGACTTCATCTATCAGGTAGGTCAGGAGGAGGGTGAGAGACTCTTCGTGTGAGAGCCCCTGTTCCTTCAACACCTCGTATATCCCCAGCAGGATCACCCCCAGGGGCTCGAGGGGTCGAGCGGGATCTAATGCCACCAAAAAGTGATGAATCAGGAATTCTATCACGGTGAAGTCGATCTCCTCCTCCAGGTCCTCGGCCAAGTGTTTGATCTCGACGGCCGTGAGCCCTTGGAGGAGTTCAGTCACGAATTCCTCCATCAGGAGGGACGTGGCGGCCAGGGAGGCGTCCGCGGTATGGCAGAGCGTGTCGCAGGACTGCCCCAAGACGGCCTTCAGTGAGGGGCCGGAGCGGGCCGTGGCACCCCGGATTCTATCCACCTGCTTCAAGGCCGCCTTCCTCAGGCTGCCAAGTAGCTTATTGTAACCTGCAGGTTTTCTTGGCATTATTTTGAATCCTTTTGTTCTACACTGCTAAAATCTTAGATTAATAAAAGTAAGTTTGAATATTACTGTGCAAACAGAGAAGGAAAGTTGGTGAGAGAGATCGTAGGTGACTGAAAAACACAGAAAAAAAAAATAGAGATGGGTATGAGACACGCCAGAAGCAGAACTGTACACAGTGTGAGAGAGATAAAGAGACCTTAAAGCGTGAGAGAGTTTTCAGAGGGAGAGACAGACATACAGACCAGCAGCTACGAAACATCAAGGAGAGAAAAGTTCAAAAGAAAAAAAATAACTGCAGTAAATACAGTAGATAGAGAGACGAGTCAAACAGAATTGACCAGAGAGATAATGATTAAAGGTTTACATAGATCAGAGAGAAAGGCAGAGAGAATCGTTGATCACAGAAAGCTAAAGAAAGATCACAGGGGGAGATGAAAGAGAGAGAGAGAGTAAGAGGACAGCATCACAGAGAACCGATGAGATCAAGAGTGATGGATAGATCAGAGAGATAGCGAGATCACACAGCATCCCAGAGATCACAGAGAGATCAAAGCATCACAGAAAGCCAGAGATCTCACACAGAGGGATCACAAAGCACCCTCAAAGAGACCAAGAGTGAGTGAGATATCAAAAGAGAGAGAGAGAGAGAGAGAGAGAGCTAGAGACAAGAGATCATTGTATCACAGGAACCCAACCCCCCCCCCCTTAAAACAGAGTCACACGGCATCTCCATAACAGTTCATCAAGACCTGAATAAGATAACAGAGAGATCACACACAGAGAGACAGAGAGACAACCATCTCCCCTTCCTATCCCTTTCTCCCCCTCGAGATAAAAAATAAATAAAAATAATAAACGAAGAGTTCTCATACAGCATAGTCAAAGAGATCATCAAGACCTTGAATAAGAAATCAGAAAGACAGAGAGATCAGAGAGAGAGAGAGAGAGAGAGAGAGAGAGGGAGAGACACAGAGAGATCAGAGAGAGAGACTGAGATAGTCGCCTGCGTCTCCTCGCTTTGACACTTGCTAGAGCCTGAGGCGGTGAAACATCAAAGAGCAGCCTAAACCCCTTTGACGGAGGCCGCGCGACACAGCCCATGAAAGGCGAATATGAAGTATTGTCCCAAAGGTAAATCTACATATGTTGATGACTGTCCCCAAGATATTATTATTATTATTATTAATTTACCATCATCCCCTTCCCGACCTCCCACACGACCTTCTCACTCTTACCAGATCCTTCCGGCCGGCCAGCCCCTTATTACGTCGACCAGATCCGTAAAGTTCTAGTCCTTGATCAGCCCCATTTTGACTTGACCATATCAGTTCAGCCCCATTTTGACTTGACCATATCAGTTCAGCCCCGTTTTGACTTGACCATATCAGTTCAGCCCCGTTTTGACTTGACCATATCAGTTCAGCCCCGTTTTGACTTGACCATATCAGTTCAGCCCCGTTTTGACTTGACCATATCAGTTCAGCCCCGTTTTGACTTGACCATATCAGTTCAGCCCCGTTTTGACTTGACCCTATCAGTTCAGCCCCGTCCTAACTCGACTAGACCCATACAGCCCCATCAGCCCCGTACAGCCCCGTTCTCAACCCATCCAAACATGTCCTGTCTTGACCAAATCCGTCCAGTTTCCGTCCTGATTCGACCAGACCCGCCCTCTTGTCTCGTCCACACGCAAGATCTTTCGACACCAACCAAAGTCGACCAGCTCACACTCGACCAGGGTATGAGGGGGCAAGTTATTATTAATATAGGATTCTAGTAGGACCCGACAAGACCCGACTTGACGACCCGACCAGCCTCAGCGGGTCATAATGGCATGGTAGGAATGGTTCTGGTATAGTAATGACAAGGTGGTGGTAGTGATGTGTCTTTCTCAGGTGGCTAATTGTGGTGGTGGTGGTGGTGTGGTTGGTGTGGTTGTTGGTGTAATGGTGTAGTAGTGGTGTAGTTGTTGGTGCGGTGGTGTAGTGGTAGTGGTGGTAATAATGTGATTGTTGTTGATCTGCTGGTGGTGGTGTAGTGGTAGTGGTGTGATTGTGGTAGTGGTGGTAGTTAAATGTTTCTGAGATGAAGGGCAGACAGTAATTGTGGTGATCATAATTATAGTTGTATTAACGGTGGTAGATACGATGGTTATGGTTATGGTGTGGTGGTATAGTGATGGTTAATGGTGATCGTATAGTGGTTATGGTGATGGTTAATGATGATAGTGTAGTGTAAGTGGAGTGGATAGTTATGGAAAGAGTGGTGATTGTTGTGTTAATATTTGGAGAGAGAGAGAGAGAGAGAGAGAGAGAGAGAGAGTCTTAATATACAATGTGACGTCATATTGGTTGAACTGTTTTCTGTGATGGATTAAGTGAGGCAGTTGGATGCGTTCTCACACTCTAGCTATACCAGTTAGTGAAGATTATTAACTGTGCTCTCTCTCTCTCTCTCTCTCTCTCTCTCTCTCTCTCTCTCTCTCTCTCTCGTGACCTTCACAGTTACACACAGTTACACACAGTCAGACACAAATTTAAAATGTCTTAACCTTTGAGAACTATGGTTTAAACCTTTTGGGGATTTTGTTTAACCCTTTGACGAAGACGGTTTAATTCTTTGAAGACTGTGATTTAGCCTTTTGAGAACTGTGGTTTAACCCTTTTGATGAATATGGTTTAACCCTTTACGACAATGGATTAAAATTTTAAGGCTCAAGTTTAAACCATTTGAGAACGATTGTTTACGATTACGAAAGCATAATTTAAGGCATCATCAAAGAGTTAAATCATCAAATTTACATTACATAAGGGATTCCAACCCTCTACATCACCTCTATAAAGGGATCCAACCCTCTACATCACCTCTATAAAGGGATCCAACCCTCTACATCACCTCTATAAAGGGATCCAACCCTCTACATCACCTCTATAAAGGGATCCAACCCTCTACATCACCTCTATAAAGGGATCCAACCCTCTACATCACCTCTATAAAGGGATCCAACCCTCTACATCACCTCTATAAAGGGATCCAACCCTCTACATCACCTCTATAAAGGGATCCAACCCTCTACATCACCTCTATAAAGGGATCCAACCCTCTACAACACCTCTATAAAGGGATCCAACCATCTACATCACCTCTATAAAGGGATTCGAGTCAGATAAAAGATAAAATTTCAATAAAGAAAAGCCTTTTGAGTCTTTTTCATTCAGGTCGTGTAAAAGACAGATTGTTACCCGAGGCTACAACTGCCAGGTAAATCTCACTTTCTTTACGTGTAATAGTGTGTGTGAGGAGAGGATATTGTGATCACCCGCTCTGTGTGTGTGTGTGTGTGTGTGTGTGTGTGTGATGAGCTCTTCTCTCTCTCTCTCCTTACACACACACACACACACACACACACACACACACCTACTTGTCCAATGAAAAAAAAAACGTAATTATCTGATGTATGTATGTTTCTGTGTATGTGTGTGTGTGTGTGTGTATGTATGTATGTGTGTGTGTGTGTGTGTGTGTGTGTTTCATCATTAATTTGTCCCTTCACGGGTATATACAGTAATAATCTCCGGTCAACTGTGGTTAGTATCCGTTTCTCGCTTACGGCCAATTAGTATCCGTTGACCCCTGACCTCTAGTGCGGCGACGGTCGAGGAGAGGCGGGGATCATCTCACTATCTATACTGTACTGTTTTTATATTTGTTTATATATATATATGGTGTACTATCTGTCTGTCTGTCTATATCTATCTATCTACACGTCTGTCTGTCTATCTATCTAGCCTTCTGTCTATTCTTCAACTCTCCATATCGTTCTATCAATCAGTTGTCCCATCTATTTGTGTTTAACCCTTAAGCTATCTATCTACCTAGCCATCTATCTATCTATCTAGCCATCTACCTATCTACCTAGCCATCTATCTATCTACCTAGCCATCTATCTATCTACCTAGCCATCTACCTATCTACCTAGCCATCTACCTATCTACCTAGCCATCTACCTATCTACCTAGCCATCTACCTATCTATCTAGCCATCTATCTATCTATCTAGCCATCTACCTAGCCATCTATCTAGCCATCTACCTATCTATCTAGCCATCTACCTATCTACTAGCCATCTAGCCATCTACCTATCTACTCTACCTCTAGCCATCTATCTATCCTATCTATCTATCTCCATCTACCTATCTATCCCATCTACCTATCTACCTAGCCATCTACCTATCTACCTAGCCATCTACCTAGCCATCTACCTATCTACCTAGCCATCTACCTAGCCATCTACCTATCTACCTAGCCATCTACCTATCTACAATAGCTATCTCTACTTTTACCTATTTACGTACATATCTCTCAATCTATCCATCTATCTATCTATCACCTTTTTATGTTTACATGCAGTAAAAAAAAATACATAAACATATTCTTACATACATACATACGAACATGCATCAATATATACATACATAGATACATACTGTACACCTGTATCCATCCAGCCATATATACATATACATATGCATAAAAAAACACACAAACAAACCAACACACAAACAGACAGACACGCGCACATAAACAGAGAGACAGACAGACAGAGGGAGCGTTAGCAGCTCGTAATGACCCGACAATGAATAGCCGGGATCAGGTTAACTACTGTGATAACGAGCATTAACGGCACGAGAGGACGGCGATAAATAAGAGGGTAATAACAGGGCGAAGGAAAGGAGGAGAAACGTAATAGCAGGTGAGAGAAAATGTGAGAGGTGAAGGGTAAAGGTTGACAGGTGAGGGAAAACGTGACAGGTTAAGGGTAAAATATATATGTATATATGACAGGTGAGGGAGGGGGGAGTGACAGGTGAGGGGTAAGGAGTGACAGGTGAGAAAAATATGACAGGTGAGAAAAAATATGACAGGTGAGAAAATTATGACAGGTGAGGGGTAAAAGTGACAGGTGAGGGGTAAAAGTGACAGGTGAGGGGTAAAGGATGACAGGTGAGGGGTAAAAGTGACAAGTGAGGGGTAAAAGTGACAGGTTAGGGGTGTGACAGGTGAGGGGTAAACAGGTGACAGGTGAGGGGTAAAAGTGACAAGTGACGACAGGTGAGGGGTAAAAGACAGGTGAGGTAAACAGGTGAGGGGGTGACAGGTGAGGGTAAAAGTGACAGGTGGGGTGACAGTGAGGGGTAAGTGACAGGTGAGGGGTAAAGTGACAGGTGAGGGTAAGACAGGTGAGGGGTAAAGGATGACAGGTGAGGGGTAAAAGTGACAGGTGAGGGGTAAAGGATGACAGGTGAGGGGTAAAAGTGACAGGTGAGGGGTAAAGGATGACAGGTGAGGGGTAAAAGTGACAGGTGAGGCGTAAAGGATGACAGGTGAGGGAAATTAAAAGATAAGAATAATGGACAATAAACAGAAGAAGTTATTAGAAGGAAGAAACATAACCATAAAATAGTCATTACAGGGGAGAGAGAGAGAGAGAGAGAGAGAGAGAGAGAGAGAGAGAGAGAGAGAGAGAGAGAGAGAGAGATCAGATCAAAATAACGAGGAAGAAAAAGAAATTAATATGTACAAGAGGAAACGAATAATAAAGACAAAAAAAAATAAAGAAAAAATATTAAAGGTAGAAAATAAAATGACAATAATAATAATATTAAAAATAAGATCAACAATAATAACAATAACAACAATAATAACACCTCAAAAAGGGGGCCACCACTTATGTATTGCGTGAATCGCTAATGAGATCAGGTGTACATTTATCACCTTGATGTTCGCACCTCTAAACTGTTTACCTGACCCACAATAATTTAGTGGTGTCGGTATCTGCAGACTGGGTGGTCAAGGGAAGCGAATTTGTGTCCGGGCACCAGAAATTTTTGGTCGTGGTGGCCTTGAGACTCGGTTTTGGTTACAGTGTTGAGAGAGTGAGTGAGGGGTTAGGTGAGAGAGTGAGGGGTTGAGTGAGAGAGTGAGAGAGTGAGGGGTTAAGTGAGAGAGTGAGGGGTTAAGTGAGAGAGTGAGGGGTTAAGTGAGAGAGTGAGGGGTTAAGTGAGAGAGTGAGGGGTTAAGTGAGAGAGTGAGGGGTTAGGTGAGAGAGTGAGGGGTTAAGTGAGAGTGAGAAAAGGGGGGAGGTGAGAGTGAGTGGGGGGAGGGGGAGGCAAGAGAGTGAGAAGGGGAGGGGAGAGAGGGAGAGAGTACTTGTTATCATTTGCTCACACTCACCTGTCATGGCTTTAGAAGATAATAATAATAATAATAATAATAATAATAATAATAATAATAATAACGAAAACAATAACGAAAAAAATAACAATAAAACGTTAACAAAAGTTGAAATAAAAAAACGCAAAGACACATCAAAATAATTACAAAAATACGAAAGTGAACGAGATAAATAAGCAATACAATGAAAAGGGGAATAAGAAATACGACAATAAACAGAAGCATAAAAAGACACTGGACGAAGGAAATAAAAGAGGATTAACTGAAGAAAATCAACACTTAATAGACACAAGCAATAAAAAAATAAAAACAAGAATAAACTCAGGAGAGGAAAAAGGAAGAGATAAAATAATAACGAAAAACAATGATCAATAATAGAGATAATAATGGCGCCAATAAAGTTAACAAACTAATGGTGCCAATAAAGTGAAAATAATAAATTGCGCCATTAACAATAATAGCACCAATAAAGTAAAAAAAATAATAAATAGCGGCAATAAACAGAAACAATGACGCCACTAAAGTAAAAAATATTACGACGCCAATAAAGTAAAAAAAAGTCAATAAACCACATAAAACATTTACGCCACTAACTGAGAAAATAAGAATGAACGCCACAATACGAGGGGGGAATAAAGGCGCCAATACAAAGAGAAAGACTAATAATAATGGCGCGGCGTAAAAAAGAAAAGCTGTTGGCGCCAAGTTGTCTCGTAGATAGTGTGGCCGGCACCTTTATTTCCTCCCATCAAAGAGAATAAATATCCACAACATGGCAACTGTCCCACACCCGGGGGAGGGAGAGAGAGAGTGGACAAACGATACTCGATAAACTTAACTCCACTCCCCTCTATCAAACCCTTAAAACAACCCCTTAAAACACCCCCTTAACTCCTAAAAACTCACCCTATAAACCCTTAACACCTTTAACTATTACCTAACGCCATAAAAACGTCAGTAGGTCATGAGGAAAGTTAAGTTAGAGAAGTTAGAAGTGAAGAGAAGCCAGCGATGTCACCCCCTCCCTAGAGCGGCCAAAGGGGTTGCCAAGACGGGGTATTATCGTACACGGCCAGCAGCACCACCACCTCGCCTCACCTGATATGGATCTATATATCTTAACAGAGGTCGAGTAAATTAGAAGGTAGGTTGAGGTTGTCTATTAGAGACTAGGCGAGCGGACTGCCTAATATGTTTGCGTTGAGATTAGTACATACAGGGCCCCGGCAAGGTGAGCTACTGGCCCCCCTTGTGTAGTAAATAAGAGAAGGTATGCGCGTGAAATCGCCAGAGGGTGTGGGGGAGGAAGGGAGGGGGGAGGGAGGGATGGTTAATGGGGGTAGGGGGAGAAGGGGGGGGGCTAGTCCTAGGAGGGGAAGGTACGTTAGTGTAGTGTATATTTGTGTATGAACGTTTCTCCGGGTGTGTATTTATGTAATTGCACATATACACGTTAGTTAGTTAGTTAGTCAGCCCGGAGAGACGCACATACACACAGAAATAACTCTAGATCATTCAGGGGAAAATTTTAGTAACCCTCTGTTGTGTGTTTTACTAACTACCACCGACTGTTATTTCTTATCGGTGTTATTAGATACTGTGGGAATGAAGATCACAAAGCACAGGTCTTTAAACTAATTAAAGAGCCCGACATTGGCGAGCCAAGCCGTGAAGGCAACATGTTCCTTCACTCACCGTCACACGACTCACTTCACGTTAAAAAGAAAATGTATTGTTGGTGACTCTTACGAAGTGGGTATAATTAACTGGAGCTTTAATATGATAGATCTGTGTCAACCTTCACCTTTGCTGTCTAAATATACCTGAACCGCTCCTCCTCAAAATATACGACAGTATTTAGCTTGCCTCACCTTTGACCCAGTAAATATTGTTAAAAAAAGATCAACTAATTATTTGCCCCCAAGTTTATCTCGCCTGAAGATTAAACACCCTAACACTACCTGGGAAAGTTAGGTTAAGTGAGGTGAGGTAAGGTAAGGTAAGGTTAGGTTAAATTATGTTAAATTAGGTTAGGTTACCGTTCATGTGAAATAAACTAGGGAATGTGTCTTCTGATGACCCACAAAAGAATACCTGAGAATATCAACCAATTTAAAGCCCTGTCGAGGTCCAAATTAATGACCTAAAATTGAAGGAGAGACGATTAATAGTTAATTGTTTGTGATGATAAAGAAAAAATAGAGAAACACAGTAAAAGCAATGTCTCGCGTTCATCAAGAGAAAGAGTTAAATATATGATAAAAGTTTCCTCTAGAGAGACGAGTAAAGCTGATGGAAATGAAGAAATATAAATGACAAGAGAAATATGATATTAGCAGCAATAATACCGGTAAAATAATATTAGTTTCAGCAGCAGCAGCAGCAGTAATAATAATAATAATAATAATAATAATAATAATAATAATAATAATAATAATAATAATAATAGGGTACGAGTATAAAAAAAAACACGACAAAATGAAAAAAAAAGTGGAGTAATTGGAGAAATTAAAAACAAAGATAATAAAGAGGACGAAACAAAAAGGAGACGAAAACAACAAAAAAGAAAAAGTGATATAAAGCATAATGGCGATAATTATGAAGGGATGAAAAGAAAGCGACGTAAAAAAAAAAACGCCCCCCCCCAAAAAACCTTAATTGCAACATCAACCGTATTAGGTTTCACACCTTTGTATAGTCCGTAAAAATACACTATTAAGCAACCTTACAATATTATCAATATACATCAGTGACTTATTTTATTATTGTCATTATTATTATTAGTAGTAGTAATAGTTAATAACAAAAACACAATAACCATAATGAACAAAAACAGAATAAACAAAGCAACAACATAAATAATAAAAACAGCGATAACAATATCACTACGGTTATAATAATAACAGTAATAAAAACAGTAATTACGAGTATTATAGCGACTATTAAGCGTCTCCTTTCTCATCACTCCATCCGTCGACCACCCGCTGCCAAAACAAATGCGTCTCGGGAAAGAAAGTCCGCCATTATGGTCGCCGTGGGTCCCCATGACACTGTGTATACAAACAGTATACAGGAGTTTTATCGTTCGTATAAATATGTTAAACAACATGCACTTTGATTGGTCGATGGGGGTCAAATAAGGATCTTTGATTGGTTGATTACACCCACGCAAGAAAATTTATATTAACAAACAACGGAAAACAAACAATTTAAATTGGTTGATGACAGAAATATTGTTTCGCGGATCAACAAGGTATTCTGTACTACATACACTCATACAGTAGAGTAGGATGGCTCATTCCAACAGGCGAATCCGTTCATCCCAGAATGTGGCGCCGTCAGCGGCCACAATAATTTTGTACGCAAAATTTAACCAAATTTTCCAGAACCAAATCTACCTATATTTAATAAAACTTATTTGAAGTTAATTCAACCTATCCGAACATAATGTGACGTAACTTTGGTGGATCCATGTAAACCTGTGGAGGCGAGACTCGGTCACTGTGAGGGTGTGGCTGTATTGATGTATTGTATAGTACAAAGGTATTATAGTTCAGCAGTAATTCTCCGTAAACTAAATTACATTTGATCATAAATGGCCTGAAATATATTTTATTACTAGCGGTACCTGCCTCTTGATATGCCTCAACATTATCAAAAACAATAACAAACAAGAAACATACTAAAACAATTAAATAATATACGACACATAAATAATAACTTCAACACCTTAATATAATAAATATGTAGTGGATATTTTACCGTGACCTGTTAAGTTCCTACCAACGCTATTTTACCGTGAGTGCGCTTTGATTGGCTAAGTACTTTCTGTTTAATACGACGGCTTGGAAGCAAGGTAATGTTAGGTAGGTTTCTTTGGTTGGTTAGGTCAGGTTCTAGGTTCTAGTAAATGTCGCCTCTTTTATAATGATAAGTTCCATGCACAACAGAAATATGGTTAGGTATGTTTACAGCTACACAATAATCGATTCACGGCGAAATAAATGCTAAATGCCGCCAGTCACGGTTAAATATAGTTATCGTGTTGTTCGCCGGCAATAGACGTATTAGCTAATCAGAGCGCACTCACGGTAAAATAGCGTTAGTAGGAACTTACCGGTCACGGCAAACTATCCACTGCCTAAAGAATAATCTATAAATCAATCTAGATCTTACCTCATACACATCTTCAGTTAAAATAGTAAATAAAAGCGGTATTTACTTTACTGTGAGAAATTTTGATGTTAAACCCATATTTTTTCCTTTACAGAACCAATAAACATGATTTTTTCTTTTTAAATAAGCATAAGATGGTATAAAAAATTAAAATCAATGAAATCGTGTGAAAATTTTAACAAGACTAGAGCTCATTTACCTGGCTTGAGATTACGGCACTAAAATCATATCAAGACAAAACTAACACAAATCAAAACGAATCTATTACTTTCTGGGTATGTTATATTATATTATAGTTTAGATTAATTTAATTTAAGGTTATCTTAATTAAATAGCTGTGGCGTAACTGTTGTCTCAGGCAGCCATCAGCGATAGTTTGTCCCTTGTGTGGAAACTTAACCATTTTTTTTCTTTTTCTTCAACTTCGGTACAATAAAATGAGGAAGAACTTAAAATTCACCGTCCCACACATTAAATAACCATTAAACAAGGTAATTTTTTTTAGGGTAAACTATGGTAAGTGTTTATAGTTTAGGTGCTTACCGAGGGTTGGGTCACCGTCGATCTTACTTCACTTCCTAATTGTAAACTTTATCAATCAAATTCGCCAATAATCAGTTATAAAAAATCAATATCCATGTCACTCGCTTCACTTATAATCTAATCAAGTATATACAGTATCGCTAATTACTGTCAGACACTAGTTAATGCCCAGTATAAGGGATAGTCAACAGTTTTGCTTTCTTAGTATAAATACCTTTCTTTGTCCCATCACTATGAATCCTCCTGTATTAGAAGTAGTCACACATGGTCATTTTCCAAGCTGTTACACTGAAAAAGTAGCCAAGGATTTTTTTTAGCACGAAATTTTAAAGAGACAGTTCACTACGACAGCCGCCAGTAGCTTGATGACACTTCAATGTTTTGGTGGAATTTGGTCGCCATTCTTTTAGCATTTAATGGAATTTATTGTTTTATCATTCAGCGTTTAGTTTATAGCGATTATTTTATGATTCTCCCTCCACAGTATGAAATATTATTAAACATGGAATAGAATAAAAATAAAATTCACCTAGTATTAAAAATTTCGTGAAAATACCCTGCGGTCGCGCGAATACGTTTTTCATTTCAAAATTGTATTCAGCGTTTGTTTATCTTCACACGGGAAGCCTGAATCTCGAAATAATGCGATGTGTCATACTGGATCTTCATTTAAAGGTGGGCGACACCGCCGTAGCCATAGGGCAGTTGGTCAGTGAAGCCTTTCTGATATGGTGCCAGCATACTGTAGTGCACATCTGTCGACATGCCGTCCAACACGTGAAGTCTGGCCGACACTTGGTCTGATTGACACTCCGTTAGACTTCACGTGTTGGACGGCATGTCGACAGATGTGCACTACAGTATGCTTTGTTTTGCTTTCCTCATCAGTGGCTGTCTTGTCACTGTTGGCTGCCCTGTAACTGTTACGAGGATTATTCCTTTACCTTTTATCAGTTTTTTTAGCCTTTACTAGGTATAAGAGATCAATTGTATTTTATCTTTTATTCTGTTTCAGTTTAGAATAATTTTCCCCGTGTGGAAGAGGGGGATAAAATAAACGCTGAATTACAAAGTATTTAATTTTTGGAAATGAAAGAGCGTGAATATTCCTTTGCGTTATATTAGTTATTATTTTCACGAAATTTTTAATACTAGGTGAATTTTATTTTTATTCTATTCCATGTTTAATAATATTTCATACTGTGGAGGGAGAATCATAAAATAATCGCTATAAACTAAACGCTGAATGATAAAACAATAAATTCCATTAAATGCTAAAAGAATGGCGACCAAATTCCGCTAAAACATTGAAGTGTCATCAAGCTACTGACGGCTGTCGTAGTGAACTGTCTCTTTAAAATTTCGTGCTAAAAATCCCTTGGTCCGACATTGTTGATCAGGCATGCTTGACAATGTAGGTGCAATCGTTCCTGAGACATGCCAAGCTCTCTACCAAGTATTCAAAGATAACTACGTGAAGGTAAGAATAGTTGTATGTGATTTGTACAAGTGGTAAATAAAAGGAATTAGGATAGTTTGTAATTCCTATTACTAATGTAATTATGTATAATTAAATAATGTAGGTCATTAAGAGACTAACATCTATACAGTATATTGCATTATCAGATTAAAGAACAAATGTAGTTGTACACTCAATGTTCACTTCAAACTTGAGGACACTGCGAGAGCGGGTGTACAGATTCCCTCTCACTGGGTCAACCACAATTAACTGACTTTATATATTTGTAGGCATGTATGATGTATGTTCAAAGTCTTATGATGTATACTTGAAACTCTGTATGTGTACAGTATATGCCAGGATAGGTTCGATGACTTATGAAATGCTACATACAACTGGTGACGTCCCGGGAGGGTTGGTGTGTGTGGCTCTGGCATGCTGATCCTACACTCTTGGTAACCGAACATATTTATTACGCCGAAATAAGTACATATTGCATTACTTATGTTAAACTATATACCCAAATAAATGCATTTCCACAGTATTATGGAGAGCTACGTTTTTGAGATACTGTACAGTATGTAAGAAACGTTTTTAAATTCACCTTCTCTGAACAATCGTCGATGGGCAAGTCGTCAATAATTACAGCTATTTTTTTTGTTTTATCATTGAGTGGCAATAATGGGTGTAGATGGATATACAAAGAATAGGGTCGTGTTACACCCCTTAGCGTTATGTTCCGAAACACATGAAGTAGAATTTGGGTAAAGTAGAGACGCTTCGAAATTTGAATCTGAATGGTGAACTTTACCCCAATTCTGCATCGTAAGTGTAAAGCGACTTTTTTCTTTGTATAATACTGGCAATCTGGTGGTGGTGGTAGTGGGTGAGATGGGGATTATGCACACACACCTTTCCTTTATACACTATTACATTTACCGGGTAATTTTAATGATATTTAAGTGTTTATATATAATATTTTCTTTTGGGAAACGTTGTACGAGAATAACAGGAAATTACTCGAGTATAACGGATCAGGCTGGAGTCTTATAATTACAAATAACCATTTATAACTGAAGGCTACATATTTTTAAAACTATATTATTATTTAATTTATTATATATCAATTAAATATTACTGCCACATCTTGTTTATTTATTGAATGTATTTCACTGTGATTGTGTGTCAACTTTATAAAGAAAACAATCCATAGTTACAGTGCATTAGGCTTTGTGCAGCTTAGGCCAATACATCATTAATTAATTATTTATTAACCTCCTTCTATTTAACGGGAATCTGTATCATTTGGCACAGTCCTGGTCCCAAGGTTACTAGATAAGAGAGGGCTAACCCACACTAACCCATACATGTGTCCTGAAATACATATAGCGTAGTATATTATATGCAAAATTTAGGGTGGCTCGCGGGTTTGGCTATTTGAAAGACAACTTACAATACTGTTCTACATGTTATATTAGAGTACTGTATTGTATGTATTATAGTTTGATTGTATTATTGACGTCTAATAGATGGAGAATATACACCACATACTGTATAGGGTGTCCCATGAGGTGTATCCATTTAAAAATATTTTAATTTTTTGGAAATATCAAAAACAGTACAATATACATGTATATTATATCCAGTATATCATGGTATATATACTATATACATATTTCTATTGTAGGTGAGTGTTATTTGTACTGCTTATATGACCTGCTTGACATATTACCTATTCAGTATTCACTAGACACATGCAGCTATGTTTTTCTAACATTGTCAGTTAGGTAACTTTAACCAATTTTACATTCGATGTCCAATAAGGAATAAATAACAAATTTTGCATTGGTAAATTTGGTGTGTGTGCAGTGTATGTGTATGCATGATGCTTGTGTGTATATGCTCATGTGTGTGTGCGTATTTGTTTATGAATGCTTGCACATTTTTTTGTGACATTTTCAGCATATCTTTGTGTGTGTGTGTGTGTGTGTGTGTGTAAAAAGGGGATCAAATTACTCATCTTTTTATACCTGATTAACCCCAGGTTGGAGAGGGAAAGGTGAAAGGGGGGAGAATAGTTAGAAAGAAGGAAGGAGTAAAAAGGGAGGGGTAGAGAAAAAGAGGGAGAGGTAGGGAGGAATAACATCAAAGAAGAATAAGAAGACTACAATAATTATCTGCTTGTCGGGCGGGTCTCTATTAGAAGACAGTGTGGGGAGGAAGGAAGGAGGGGAGGGGAGGGGCGGGGAGGAAAGAGGAGGGGAGGGAGGTAACGCTAGCAACTAGATTAAATGGCTATAATCATCCTTTCCTCCTCCTCCTCTTCCCTCCTGTCCTCTTCTCCTTCCTCCTCATCCTTCCCTCCCCCACACCCCCTAACACCCCCTCCCTCCCAAAAGAGACATATCACCAACCCAATTCGGGAATCGAGCGAGAAAGCTTTTTAATTAAGACTCATTTCCTTCTTCTTCAAATTGATTTTTCACCCTCTTGCCTCCTCCCGGCCCAATCACAGCCAAGACACAGATCACGAAATTAAAGCCTTCCGTCGCCTCTTTAAGGACCTCCGATATTACGAACTGGCCTTAATATACCTCCCTATTAACGAATGGAGACGGGAGGTTGGAAAATTTACGTCAAATATCTTCAAAAAGCGGCCCAACGCTCGCCCGATCTCAACCGTTTTCTATAAAAAATTCCCGCGGTAATGTTCGACTTAAGAGGGGATACTCATGTAAAGAATTAATGTATTGGAAACTTTTCTTTTTTTCTCTCTCCATTTAACTTTTAGTGAGAGACCTTTAATGAGGTTAATTTCTGCTCTTAATTGTTTCTTTCTTTCGATTCTTCGACTTGACGATTCAAGATCTTTTTTCCTCTTTTTTCGTAGTTTTAATGAAAGTTGTTAATGATTAAAATTGGCAGAAATAAAATTGAAGGTTTAGTATATTTTGCAGAGAATTTTAAAGGATTATATATATGTCTAGAATTTATTTATTTGTTGATTTAGTCACTTATTTACTTGTTTACTTATTTTTTTGTTTGTTTATTTATATATTGTAAAGCCATTATTTATTAAGATAGAAAGATAAGATGTAGAATGATCTAGAATTGAGAATGGCAGACAAACGGACATCCAGGAAGCAGTAGTGAGCTTGATGAGAACAGCATGGCGTCTATAGTGAGAATGAATAAATGATGACGAATGTTGGAAGAATGTGTGTCTGTCTGTAGATGTGTGAATGTGTGTGTGTGTTTTGTTGTTGTGTTGCTTTATGTATAACAATGGCCCGGGTCTTCAAAAACTATTTATTAGTGGTATGTCTTAGAATCTAGTTTATATAACTTGTGAAAATTAAGATTTTTTTTTGTGTGTGCGCGTTTAGTTATCTATTGTATGTATATTGCGTTTGTATTTATTTAGTGTAGGCCTATGTATACTACCGCTTGTATTTAGTGTATGTACAAGTGATCGCGGGCCCTTCGTGCCCGGTGAAAGTTTGAATGCTCATGCTTGGCTAGCGTAAATGAGGGTGCGCCAAGTCCGTAGACTTGCATCATTTTCCAGCATAATTAAAATGGTTAATTAATGCCTTCCTAAAGAAACCATTGACATGGGACCAGGTTTGTTCCACTCCGATTTTTTTTGCGATTTTTCCTCCAAGTTTGATGAAAAACGGTTGTGCTGTTTCGGCTGCCCAGAACAGACACACAGACAGACAGACAGACAGACACACGGCTATTCCTACAGTATATTAGATAGATGCTGCATTTGTATTGAATTATTGTATGTATATTGGGTAAGGTTAATGTTAGTCTAGGTTAGGATAGTTTAGGTTTGCTTTATTTAGGTTAGGTTAGCGTTAGTTTAGATTAGGATAGGCTAGACTTGTTCAAAGTTAAGCTAGACGTTAGGGAGTCTAATCTTCAAGTAATCCTCAGTTTTTTACAATACAACTCTCAAAGAATGAAGACGTTTATCTACGTCTTACAATGTGTTTGATGTCATTATACGTACCCGTGTTTATACTCGTGTGTGGTAGAGGGAGTGAGTGAGTACGTGAAGGAGAGAGAGAGAGAGAGGTGGTGGGTGACCTTTGATCCAGCATCCTACACTTGTTATCAAAGAAAACTTTATCAAGGAGAAACTTATGTAAAAGAATAGGAAAGAAGTAATGTTTTTGTTTTTCTTTCTTTCTTTTGAGATGTTAAGCAAAAGAGTTATTTTTCAATATGAAGAAACAGGGAGGCTGGATATTAAAGAAAACAAGACTCGGTATTAAAGAAAACTAACCTCGGTATTAAAGAAAACAAGACTTGGTACCAAAGAAAACGAGACTCGGTACCAAAGAAAACGAGGTTCGTTAAGGAGAAACTTCGATATATTTTGTTTTCTCATTCGGAAGCGCAACTTTGACAAGACAACAAATGATAAATAAACTTAAGAGAAAAAAAGCACACATATAGTTGTTAAGAAACATTGTGTTGTGCTTAAAAGAAAATGAAAATATGTAGAGATACCTTAAAAGTAAAAAAAAAAAAGAAACAAAAGATAAATATGAAGAAAGTGATAAAGAATGATAGACAACAGAGGGTGAAGAAGAAGACACTCACACTGACAGATAGAATGAGGGAGAGACGGAGACACAGCGAGAGACAAACGGGCAGATTGACAGGCTCAGAGAGACAATGAGAGGCCCAGGGAGATGCACAAAGAAAAACTGAGAGAGACAGAATGAGAGGTACAAAGAGACAGTGAGAGACGTACAGAGAGACAATGAGAGAGGAACAGAGACAAAGAGGGAGGTGCAAAGAGACGGTGAGAGAGGCGCAGAAAGACAGTAAGAGAGGTACCGAGAGACAGTGAGAGGCAGAGAGAGAGACAATGAGAAGCGCAGCAACAGTCAGAGAGGTATAGAGAGAGAGTGATAAAGAGACAATGAGAGAGGCACAGAGACAAAGGGAGAGACAGTGAGAGAGATAAAACAGAAGAAGAAACCCGATATAGGAAAGAAAAGTGATGAAGGCGGTGGGAGAAAGAGATTGTAATTACTATACTGCGCTGAACATCAAAAGAAACCAACCGACTGACTGACTGACTGAACTTCTAACTGACCGAACATCTAAAGGCAAAAGCGGGTCTTTTCATGGCGTCCTTACGAAGACAATCACGCCTCTATGGAGATGACAGGACGAAGAAAACTCTAATCTTATTGATCTAGGAGAGGAGGGAGGGACGGAGGGAGTTTCTAGATAGAGGAGGGAGGGGAGAAATCGCAGGATCTAGAGAGAAGGAGAGAGTCTGGAAGGGCTGGTCATAGACACGGCCAGGTTTGGGGTGAAGATAAATTTTGAGGGGGCGCGTCCACCTCGCCTGGCCAGTTTCAGAAAGAGATCTTACCCTCACTGTCTCTGATAGTGGAAAGGTTTAGTGTGGATGACGTTTCTGAATAATATATATATATATATATATATATATATATATATATATATATATATATATATATATATATATATATATATATACAGAGCAGCCTCTATCGTACCACAAACACTCCCCACGTATCTTTTCAAAACTCAACAGCAAAGCCAAGTGAACTGTGCCACACGATTAATATTAATACGCTATCCTTAGAATTGTCATTAAACCATAAAAAATCCTGATAAAATGATTTTGCACTTTGATCTCTGAAAGCAAAAAAACCGAGCATGCATCGTTAACTGTAAACATTAATGTTATGTATTCACTGGTGTATCTACTGTAGGTTATACTGGGAGGCTCTCGTCTTGCGGCTCCCTCCACCCAGCAGTAAAGTGATCACTGACGAACAAACATGACCAATCCTATTACCGAATTCCCAATTTAATTTTCAAATATCCATCACACACACACACACACACACACACATATATATATATATATATATATATATATATATATATATATATATATATATATATATATATATATATATATATATATATATATATATATATATATATATGTGTGTGTGTGTGTGTGTGTGTGTGTGTGTGTGTGTGTAATTTTTTCAGTAGGGGAGCATGGCCCCCGCCAGTCACTTGTTTATACCCACAAACACGTTATAACCTACTGTAGATATCTTCCGGCACTGAAAGTCATATTCCCGCACTTTGATAATTCTACAAAAACATAGTATAATCTCCACCCCAGAGAGGCTTAAGTTAATCCTAACTTGATAATATATACCAAAGTGTCATATTTAACAGTTAATAATCTCCGGTGAATGCAGCTTAACTCAGCTTAGCCGCAGAAGCTAAAAGAAAAAAGGTAAATGTAGTAAAACTCGGTCACATTTGGTACCGATATCTAAGAATTTTGACATTTTAGTGTATGTTTGTTTCGGTGTCTTGTTACCGTAATGTACGTACAATTAACACAGGTGACGTCAACCTACACCTGTAATAATAATAATAATAATAATAATAATAATAACAGCAATAATAATAATAATAATAATAATAATAATAATAATAATAATAACATCAGTAATAATAATAATGATAACAATAGCATCGTTATTATTCTTATCATTTGTAAAGTTGTAAAAATAAAATAACAAACGTGTTCATTAATATAGCCAGCACAGAACCTAGATAATATATACAAGATTTATTTAAGCTTTTAACATCTAGGATTAATTGTGGTGTATAATGCTTACATAATTATATATATATTAATTATGAAGGAAACTATATGGATTTATAATATTTAGGGATATAGGTAGGTAGATGGAGGTAAATATATAGATTAAGAAATGGATAGATGGATAGGTAGTTGAGCAGATAGATAGGTGGATGGTTAGTTAGATAGATGGGTATATAGATAATTTGATAGATAAATAGATAGATTAGAAAGTTGGGTAGATGGATAGATATATAAAGAGGTGGATAAATAGATAGATAGATAGATAGTGATCCTGCAATTAATTGTATTATAGTATTTTAGAAATACTGTAGTATATTCATTCATACTAATCGAATTATTTCTCTCTCTTCCTTTCTCTCTGTTTGTGTGGCTCTCTCTCTCTCTCTCTCTCTCTCTCTCTCTCTCTCTCTCTCTCTCTCTCTCTCTCAACTATGAATTCCTGTCCCAACAAACTCGATGGATATTAGTGGTGAAAGCGACCATCATCCTGACACAAACTATGTCCGCTTCTCCCTTCCTTTTCCCCTCTCCCCTCCCCTTCAACCCCCTTCCCCCTCTCTCCCCTCTTGGGTTATTACATAAGTTCAAACTCACAGGAGAGTCCTATCGCGTTCAGGACTGGAATATGACGGAAAGACTGGAACTAATTCGGTTGGTTGATTCGGATGGTTTGGATGAGCCGCTGGTTGATTCGTAGGTTGGGGTGAGTCAGTTGGTTGATTCGGATTGGTTTGGGTGAGACAGTTGGTTGATCTGTATGGTTTGGGTGAGTCAGCTGGTTGATCTGGTTTTGGGTGAGTCAGTTGGTTGATTCGTATGGTTTGGATGAGTCAGTTGGTTGATTCAGATGGTTTGGATGATTCAGCTGGTTGATTCAGATGGTTTGGATGAGCCAGTTGGTTGATCTGGATGGTTTGGATGAGCCAGTTGGTTGATTCGTATGGCTTGATAAGTCAGTTGGTTGATTCTGTATGGTTTGGATGAGTCAGTTATTGATTCGTATGGTTGGGGTGAGTCAGTTGGTTGATCTGGATGGTTTGGGTGAGACAGTTGGTTGATTCGTATGGTTTGGGTGAGACAGTTGGTTGGCTGATCTTCGTATGGTTTGGGGTGAGTCAGTTGGTTGATTCGTATGGTTTGGATGAGTCAGTTGGTTGATTCAGATGGTTTGGATGATTCAGCTATTGATTCAGGCGTTTGGATGAGCCAGTTGGTTGATTCGATGGTTTGATGAGTCAGTTGGTTGATCTGTATGGTTTTGGATAAGTCAGTTATTGATTCTGTATGGTTTGATGAGTCAGTTGGTTGATTCGGATGGTTTGAATGAGTCGGTTGATTCGGATGGTTTGGGTGAGTCAGTTGGTTGATTCGTATGGTTTGGGTGAGTCAGTTGGTTGATTCGTATGGTTTGGATGAGTCAGTTGGTTGATTCAGATGGTTTGGGTTAGTCAGTTGGTTGATTCAGATGGTTTGGGTGAGTCAGTTGGTTGATTCGGATGGTTTGGGTGAGTCAGTTGGTTGATTCGGATGGTTTGGGTGAGTCAGTTGGTTGATTCAGATGGTTTGGGTGAGTCAGTTGGTTGATTCAGATGGTTTGGATGAGTCAGTTGGTTGATTCAGATGGTTTGGATGAGTCAGTTGGTTGATTCAGATGGTTTGGATGAGTCAGTTGGTTGATTCGGATAGTTTGGGTGACTCGATTGGATGATTCGGTTGGATGGTTTGGATATATTTGATATGATTCATGCACATAATTCAGATGAACTTCCTGTTATTCAGTTTAAGGGTTTTGGGATGGATTAGGGATTAGATGGATTAGTAATGAATGGATGGATTAGGGATTAGATGGATTAGTCATGAATGGCATAAAGGCACCCTATATATTTTATATTTATCTAAACTTCTAAAAAATCTTTGCTTTTAAAATATACTAAACTTATATAATATTTTAGTACAACTTTCCATATATCTTCCATCATAATTTAATAACTGTTTTGTGTGTGTGTGTGTGTGTGTGTGTACTTACAAACATACATACATAACTGGTAAGGTGAAATATATTAATAGGGGAATTTAACCAAAACGATGATATCCTATGAATGTGAAATTTTAATAGAATAGATTATAGTTAAGTTCTCTAGTTTGGTATAATTCATCCCTAGAATCTATATAATCTATGGTAATTTATCACATTTTAATGATTACTATAAAGACAATTGCCTATTATAATCTCAAGACTGAAATAATATATATATTTTTTTTGCCCAAAGTTCAACCTTAAAATATGACTTAAAAAGAAACTCTGGAAATACATCTACACTGACACCATTAGTTGTAGCTCCTAAGGTTGTAGAGAGGTTGTAAAAGAGAAAACAATAGTTGTAGTTTCTCTAGTTGTGTAATGTTGTATGTGATTATTGTTTGTATATCAATTTAGGATCCAATAAATTAAAAAAAAAATAATCACATTGGCAAGAGTACCGATGGGTGTGGTGGATGGTGTGGGTGGAGGGTGTGGTGGATGGGTGTGGGTGGATGGGTGTGGTGGATGGGTGTGGGTGGATGGGTGTGGGTGGATGGGTGTGGTGGATGGGTGTGGGTGGATGGGTGTGGGTGGATGGGTGTGGGTGATGGGTGTGGGTGGATGGGTGGGTGATGGGTGTGGGTGGATGGGAGGAGGGAGGGCTGTATGAAGGCTACTTAGGGTCCCCTTCCTAATATATTCATCCCATTGAAAAGGCACAAGAAGTTTTATCAATTACTTAGGTGTAAGAGGATGAATGAAAAGGCATAGAAAAATATGAAAGTTTTCCCATAACGTAGAAGATTTGTAATGTTCCCCCCACGGTTAGGTTGTTAGGTTAGGTTATTAGGTTAGGTTAGGTTGTTAGGTTAGGTTAGGTTGTTAGGTTAGGTTAGGTTGTTAGGTTAGGTTAGGTTGTTAGGGTAGGTTATTAGGTTAGGTTAGTATTAAGGTGTTTAATCATCAGGTGAAATAAGCTGGAGGTAAATTTTCTGCTGATCTGTTAATTTGTTTATTTAGGTCACCATTTTAATGCTTGATTTTTATCCATATTTTTTTTTTACAACAGAAAAACAAACTTTACTGAGAATTAAAAAACTACATATCAACATTATTAAACTCTTATAACTTACGACAACAAATATATACCATTATGCTTCTTTCATTCATTACAATTATGGTTCTGTTGGGGATAATTACCCACAGTGCTATTTCATCATACTTCCTCCCTCGTATATGAATGTAATTATCCTGACTCACTAAGCTATCAAACAACTAACTTGGCTGTCATACACTGTGCCTCACTTAACCACGTACAGGTCCATCATCACACTGGATTACCTTTGCTCTCCACCGGTCTTGACTCTCAGAACAGCGGATAGGTAGATGTATGTATGTGTATGTGT
Source organism: Homarus americanus (assembly GCF_018991925.1). Lineage (NCBI taxonomy): Eukaryota > Metazoa > Arthropoda > Malacostraca > Decapoda > Nephropidae > Homarus > Homarus americanus. The sequence continues at coordinate 1,413,937 of NW_024740094.1, forward strand.
GTGCGTATGTGTGTGTGTATGTGTATGTGTATGTGTATGTGTATGTATATGTGTATGTGTGTATGTGTGTGTGTATGTGTATGTATATGTGTGTGTGTGTATGTGTGTGTGTGTGTGTGTGTAATATCCTGAATCAGTTGTGTGGATATTAACCTCTCATTCCTTCCCTCAACACATTTTCTATACCTCACCTTACCAAAGACCATAATCTTTTCTTAATATTAATACCGTATTCAACACACATGTTATTATACAACATTATGGAACTGTTTACATCTTGGAGTGCTTAGTGAATGTGCTGTCATTATATATTATTGTCCTGTGATATAACTCTGTATTCTGTATTGTAATTGTACCATGACTGTGTGCTGGTATACTCTTATTATTCCCACACATGAAGTCTTCTGGAGGTAAATGCCAAAAATCTACAAAAGCTCTGATTAACCTTTCCATTTGTGCTCGACATGTAGAGAGGCAAGTCTTGTGTCGTGTTGTGAATAATGTTGCCTGCTACAGTGACCTCCTTCTTCTTCTTCCTCTTCTCCTCCTCCTCCTCCTCCTCCTCCTCCTCCTCCTTCTCTTCCTCCTCCAAGTCTCTACAGTCTACACAATACAGTATACAGTTTCTGGTGAGTACAGTATAATGTATGGTACAGTATACGTATTTTTTTTATATCACCTAAAGTTTAGTCCTAGCTTATTTCACCTGTTGATTAACCACCCTAATTCTACCTGGTGGGGGTTAGGTTAGGTTTAATTTATGCTGACTTTTGGAAATTTGAATCAGTGTGTACGAGAAAAATTGGTGACTCAGAAGAACATTTCACGACAACCACAATACACTGCACGTCTTTTGTTGTAGCTCGTCAGGGTGAGACTTAACTACCCTTACCTAACCTAACCCTTAACTAACCTAACAACCATTACCTAACCTAACCTAACCCTTAACTAACCTAACATAACCCTTACCTAACCCTTAACTAACCTAACATAACCCTTACCTAACCCTTAACTAACCTAACAACCCTTACCTAACCTAACCTAATCGACCCATCCACTTAGTTTCACCGTGTTTGTGGATCACACCCTGGACTACTCATTTACGAGGGGAGCGTACTGACTATCACACCACAGGTAACCACATGTCACCCCACCCCTCCCGGATGGTGTGTTAGACAGTAGCCAACAGTGGTGGAGTTTGTATGAAGACACAGGTGGGGAGACGCTTAGTGGACAGGGGCTGTCAGGTCCTGTCCTCTCCTCCGTTCCGGTCTCTTGGACTGAGAACGCTTCCGTCTCCTCCTCCTCCTGTTGTTCCCTCACTGCCTTGCTTCGTTTTGTGTGCGTGCCAAGGTGGGTGGGAACTGTGCCCTTGTTTGCCAGCTCTCGCCACATACATCGCAGTTCGGGGTTGATAGTGATCCCCGCGGGAGTGTCGATGCAATGTCCTTACACCTGAATGTAGGAAGTACTGTACCGAGCAGCAATCAGTGTTCACTTTTCTCACAATGGCAGTACAGTACAGTATAGCTACACCATCAAGTATAGTCATAAGACATACTGTATACAATATAAGTATACAATAGAAACAACCTTGTTAGAATACTGAGTAAATAATTGTTCCTAAATATTGTCACATAATGTCTTTGAAGCTACGTTAAACTGTGTAATTTTGGTCCCTAACTTCACATTATTTATTTATTTATTCATTTATTTATTTATTTAGTTAGTTAGTTAGTTATCTCAAGTGTGACTCAAAGTTGCCAATACCAAACTTTTCGTCTATCATGATATAAATTTCTATAGACACCTCTACTAACAATTTACATTTATATATTAATTTTTACATCATGGGACTGAAAAAAAAAACACCTGCAGATATTTATCATTCTAAACCTTAAGTATTGCGGGTCTCTGTTTATATTCCTTCACTTGATATAAAGAAAATTAGTTGTGTTTGAGTCTTTTGTTGTATTAATTAACCTGGAATCTACCTTTACCTGTCTTTCCCCAGAGCCTGAGTTTTAATTAATAATTGTTTTTAAATTCTATTCAAATATGGTGATATTGATGTTTAAATTCCCATATTAATTTCCTTTATGGTTACCAGCACCAATTTGGTTAGGTTAGGTGAGAAGGTGTTGACCAAGTGGTGTTGTCATGTTTAGTCATTTGTTGATACCTGAGAGGGATGTTTCTGCCGAGTGTTGCTTAAGTCTAATGAGGGAAGGTTTTGGCTTTCTGCTGTGGTGTGTGTGTGTGTGTGTGTGTGTGTGTGTGTGTGTGTGTGTGGTGTGTGTGTGTGTGTGTGTGTGTGTGTGTGTGTGTACAGGAGCATCAAGGTATGGAGTCTTAATACTATATAAAGGGATTGTTTGTGTATGTGTAAGTGGGCTCTCTCTCTCTCTCTCTCTCTCTCTCTCTCTCTCTCTCTCTCTCTCTCTCTCTCTCTCTCTCTCATCACTAACAGAAAGACAGACATGCACACAATTTTCATTCCCTTTGACCTCCCTCTCTGGTCCTCTTTCACACACACACACACACAACCACAACAATGAGGAAAAAAACACACACACGCATATACGTACATACATAACTAAGAGGAGAATCAGGGGAAAACATCTTGACTAAATTGGGTTTATTTAATCACTAACATACATACATACATACATACATATTATCACCTTGACACACACGCACACACACACACACGCACACCATCCTCCCACCCTCTCAACCCACCCCCTCCCCCCTTACTGCTCTCACCAATATAATTTTTTGTACTGGGAAAAGATTTAAACGAAGCAAAAAAAAAACTAAAGGACTGGAGGAATAAAGACAACGGGGACGAGCTGCCCCTCCCCCCAACCCCTCCCCCCAACCCCTCCCCCCCTTTGACTGGCTTTGTGTCGCGTCAGATCAAAAGAAACTCTTCACTATGATGTTTGGTTTTTTTTTATAATTAACTCCCGCCGTTTTATGTTACGTGTATCGCAATCAAATCGATAAAGCTTTCCGTTCTCCTCCTTTGATTAGTCAGGGATTGGTGGGCGTGGGCGTGGTGGTGGGGGGAGGGGTTGGGTTAAACAGATGATTTGTTGTTGTGTTAAGAAAGGTTGGTATTATCTCATCCTGTAGTATATTGTAATGGTATTTGAGTCTGGGTTTTTGTTATTATATTTATGAAGTTAATTATTTATTTTTTATTTATTTTTATTTTTTTTTTTATTTTAGCGACGCATTAAATAATTGATTACTATGACGGGTTTTTATTTGTAATTCTTATTTTCGCGGTATTTTACATCTGTTGTTTAGGAGGGTTTTTTATTTAGCGATGAATGACCAACTGAGTGTGTGTGTATAGTTATTGTTTTGGTTTTTAATTTCACGATAAAATTACATTCAGGTTTTATTTTTTATTTCGGGAGGTTTTTTTTTATTTGTTGATTGTGCCACTTATGTTTGTTTTGATTATTTGTTTATATTACTTTTTTTGCCAGGTGATCGTGCGTCAAGGTATTTATACTGGTTTTTAATTTCGCGAGAAGGAAACACCTGACAGTCTGTGGAGGTGTTATAAATGTGTTGGTTTTTAATTTCACGGTAAGGAAGTTTTGCTTTATTTTTAAATTTCGCGAGTTGTGTGTTGAGTTTTTTTTTATTTGGCAACGAGTGAACAGTTAATTGTGTATGATGCTTTGGTTTGTATTTTCTTATGTAAAATTCGCGATAAATTTACGAGTGGACAGGAAAGATGGATCAAATGGCCGAGTATTATTATTATTTTTATTATTATTATTTTTTTTTTGCCTTCTGTATTATTATTATCATTATTGCTGTCATTATTATCACCATCACCCTGAATCACCATCACCCAGAATCACCATCACCCTGAATCACCATCACCCTGAATCACCACCACCCTGAATCACCATCACCCTGAATCACCATCACCCAGAATCACCATCACCCAGAATCACCTACCCAGAACTCACCATCACCCTGAATCACCATCACCCAGAATCACCATCACCCAGATCACCACACCACCCTGAATCACCCACCACCAATCACCCTGAATCACCACCCAAATCACCTCACCCAATCACCATCACCCAATCACCATCACCCTGACTCACCATCACCCTGAATCACCCATCACTCCAGAATCACCATCACCCTGAATCACCATCACCCCTGAATCACCACCACCCCTGAATCAGTACCCTGCGAATCACACTCACCAGACATCACCCTTATCACCCACTCCCCTTTCTCCTTCCCCTCCCCAGAATCAAAGTGGAGTCAAAGATGAGCCATATTGACAAGATCATTAATTCAGGGACAATCGTATCCTGTCTTTTCATTGGTGCTTAGTCAAAGGGTCGAGTCAAAGGGTTCAGGCTCTGACTTCTTTACTAGGGGAGGGAGGGGGGGGAGGGTGGGGAGGAGGAGAAGAAGAGGAGTCAGGAGGTCCCTCAGCGTTTCCTGTGAGGGGAATTAAGGAGAGAGGGGAAAGGATGGGGAGGATGAAGGCCAAGGGCAGTAGTGGTGGGGAAAGAGGGATGGATGTATCCCCTTGTCATGTTAAATCGTGTTTGGATTGAATTGGGTGAAGGGGAAAGGGGTGTGGAAAGGGAAGGCAGAGGAAAGGTAGGAAGGGGAGGGGATGGGGGGAAGGGATAGGAAGAAGGGAAATGGAAAGGAGGATGAGAGGGGAAATGAAGAAGAGTAGGAGATAGGGAAAATGGAGGGGAGAAAAGGAAGAGAGAGGAGGAGGAAAGGGAGGAAGAAGGAAGGGGATGGGTGACAAAAGGAGAAGAGGGGAAGGAGGGAGGTAGAAAGAAACGGAGAGAGAGAGAGAGAGAGAGGACGTATCATTTCTTGTTAACTCCGTGTTATGAACCAGTTTTTTAAAGGTTATGTTTTGGTTTGTTTGTTATCGTTTTGTTTTGTTTTCTTCCTCCTCACCCCCACATCCCTCATACTATCTCAGCGACTCCTACCAACCTCACCCCCTCTCACCCCCTCCCCCTTCACCTCCCCACCACCTCAGCTTGGGGGCAATGCTTCAATGATCACTAAACTTGGAAGGAAAGAAGAAGGACAACACAAGTTCTTTATTGTTACTACTGGTGAACATTATTGTTGTTCTTCTCTCTTCTCTTCTCTCTCTCTCAAATAGCCAGTGATAGAGAAAAAATTTGAAAAATGTTTAAAGTTAGAGAGAGAGAAGGAAATTAGTTTAAACGAGCGATTAACCGCCTCTTTCTCGGGGGATTTTATAACTAAATCGCCCTTAAAATTAATCCCCAAACCGGCGATTGACAACTTCGACATTTTAGCAATTTTAGGTCCAATAAAACCACCTAATTTAATCCCAAACAGCAAATAAACGACTCATAATCAACGATTAACGACCTTAAAATCAAAGATTAGCGACTCCTATAGCGATTAACGACCCCACACGACCTCTATGCAACGATTTTGGGCCCTTTAATAAACCCAATTTAATCGCAAACTAGCGATTAACAACCCGACACGACCTCCACAAAGCAACTAACGATTCCAGTAGCGATTAACTACCTGAAAACCAACGATTAGCGATTCAATATACCGATTAACGACCCCACACGACGTCCATCTAGCGACAACACCCAGTAGCGATTAACGACCCCCACACGACCCCTTAAACCACCTAATTTGACTTTTACTTCCCCCCAGAGCGACGGTCAACACGGGTCTTGGCTTCCCGACTCATAATCTTGACTTAATGAGTTTCTTAACTTAGTGACTTGTATAGCTGAGACAACACGGCCACAGGGAGAGAGAGAGAGAGAGAGAGAGAGAGAGTGAATGAGAAAGAGTAAGTGAGAGAGTTAGAGAGAGATAGAAAGAAAGAGAGAGAGAGAGGGTAGAGAAATAGTGAAGGGGGAGAGAGGAGAGGAATGAGAAAGAGTAAGTGAGAGAGTTAGAGAGATAGAAAGAAGAGAGAGAGAGAGAGTTAGAGAGAAATAGTGGAGGAGAGAGAGAGAGAGAGAGAGTGAATGAGAGGGAATGAGAAAGAGTAAGTGAAAGAGTTAGAGAGAGATAGAAAGAAAAGAGAGAGAGGGTTAGAGAGAAATAGTGAAGGAGAGAGAGAGAGAGAGAGAGACGGTTAGAGAGAAATAGTGAAGGAGGGAGGGAGAGAGAGAGTGAATGAGAAAGAGTAAGTGAGAGAGTTAGAGAGAGATAGAAAGAAAGAGAGAGAGAGAGGTAGAGAGAAATAGTGAAGGAGGGAGAGAGAGAGAGAGAGAGACGGTTAGAGAGAAATAGTGAAGGAGGAGGAGAGAGAGAGAGAGAGAGAGAGAGAGAGACAGTTAGAGAGAAATAGTGAAGAGGAGAGAGAGAGAGAGAGGAGAGAGAGTGAATGAGAGGGAATGAGGAGAGTAAGAAGAGTTAGAGAGAGATAGAAGAAAGAGAGACAGTTAGAGGAAAGTAAAAAGAAAGTGTAGAGCAAGAGAAAGAAGGGGTGAGAGAGAGAGGGGGATATATTAAATAATTGCAGCTAAATAAATCAGGATAACTAAGAACTGGGTAGAGAGGGGGACTTAAACAGGATTCCTCCTCCTCCTCCTCCACCCTCCCTCAGGCTTCAGGATATAATAGTGCTTAAAACAGATGAGGACATGTTTGGCTTATAAAGTGGGGTGAGGGGAGATGGGAGGAGAAGGGTTGTGAGGGGAGAGAAGGGGGAGGGGAGACAAGAGGGAGAAAGAGGGATGAGGGGAGAGGGGAGAGAAGAAAGGGGGATGAGGGGAGAGGAGAGAAAAGGGAGGAGGGTGAGGGGAGAGGAGAGGGAGGAAGGTGGGGAGAGAAGAGGGGAGGTCAAGCAGGTATATAAACAATCCACCTGACGTAATAAATTTTTGGTAAATTTAAAAATAAAATTTTTAAACAATAACAATTTTTAAACAATAATTTTGTTTAAATAATAACACAATGTGACACGTATTTACCCTTACAATATATATTAAAATATGTACAGTATATAAAAATTACTAAGTGATTTAATATTTTTAGTTATATATAATATTCACATTATTTCCCCGTTATTAAATGGCAGATTACCACAGTGAGTATAAAAGGAATAGAAAGTTTATTAAAATGTTTATTTAGTAAGAAAAAACAATTATTTATTCTCTCGTACAAAAATTTAAATAAAATAAGCTTTAGTTTTTTTTTCATATCAAATTTTGTTTAATTTTTATTCTATTTATTTTTTATATTTTTGTTTCATTGTTTTGGGGAAAATATTTACATCAAATTAATATACAGTTATATATTACTAGTTCTCCCACCTGACGTCTGGCGGCGCTGTACGATAGTTAAGAATGGGATGACTGGCAGATCTCTGGGGTCTGTCTTTCAAGCGCCCTCTATCAGTGCTGCCACACGTACGATGAATACCCTGACTCGCGGACAGACAGAGATGCCAGGTGGACAGACATAACGAGATGACAGACAGACAGACAAACAGATGACGGACAGACAGACAAACAAACAGAGATGACAGACAGACAGATGGACGGAGAAATTATAACATGGGTTGATATTCAGTCTTTACAGTAATGTTAAAGTTGGATAAAGAAACAGAGAAGTGTAGATAAAGAGAGGCCTGGGGGTCTCATAAAGTCTCTGTGGCTAAATCTTAATAACAACTAAGGACTCTTGGTGAGGAGTCTTAACCTCCTTTCCCTTCCCTCCCTGCACCCTCCCCTCCCCTCCCCTCCCCAGTCATATTGCTTAAATAGGTAAGGTGCTTGGGTTAGAGAGAGGGGGAGGAGTGCGAGAGGGAGGTGAGTGAGGAGAAGAGGAGGGGGAGAGGGAGGGGAGGTAAGATGGGAGAAGGGGGAGGGAGGGAGCCAAGATGGGAGAAGGGGAGGAGGTAAGATGGGGAGAAGGGAGAGGTAAGATGGGAGAAGGAGGGAGAGGGGAGGTGGGTGGTGAGGGAGAAGGAGGGGAGAGAGGGAGGGAGGTGAGTGGGGAGAAGGAGGGAGAGGGGAGGAGTGGGTGAGTGAGGAGAAGGAGGGGGAGGAGGGAGGGTGGGTGTGAGTGAGGAGGAGGGGGGGGGAGAGGGAGGAGTGGAGTGAGAAAAGAAGGGGAAGGGGGGGGAAGTAAGTGTTTAGAAGGAAGGAAGGGTGAGAAGGATTTTCATTGGTAATTTTTCACTTACGGTATATAGAAGGAGAGAGGTTGTTGCTGTGGTAATGGTAGAGAGAGAACACTCATGGTTCAAGTGGTCTAGCTCAGGTCAGATCAGCTGATGACCAGGTAAGGTTTGTTGACCTGTGGTGTGTTAGTTGTCTTTACTCTATCTCTCTCTCTTTCATCTCTGTATATCTCACCTTTTTTCATTTTCTTTATGTATATATCTTTCTTTCACTGTCTTTCTCTCTCTATCTCTCTGTTCACTAGTCTTTACTCCATGTCTGTTTATACCTCACCTACCATTTCTCTTTCTTTAATAACTTACTTTGTTTCTCATTTCCTTGTTTCTTGTTTTTTCTTTCTTTCTAAATTTATTTCATTTTCTCTGTCGTTTCTGTCTCTTGAGAAGTATTTAAATATGCTCTCTCTCTCTTTCTCTCCCTTCTTTCCCATTCTCTCTCTCTCTCCCCTTCTTTCTCTCTCTCTCTCTCTTTCTCCCACTCTTTCTCCTCCCCTTACCCTCTCCTCCCTTCTCTCTCTCTCTCCCTTTTCTCCTTGTCCCTTCCCCCTTTCCTTCCATTTCCCTCCTATCTTCTCTCTCCCTCCCCTCCTCCACCTCAAAATTTTTAGCCCTCCCTCCTCAAAATTCTCCCTCCTATCCCTCCCTCTCTCCCTCCCTCCCTCCCTCCCTCCCTCCCTCCCTCCTCCTCCCTCCCTCCCTCCCTCCCCTCCCTCCCTCTCTCTCCCTCCTCAACTATCTCCCACCTCCTTCAAGACCACCTCCACCTTACAAAGAGGCTCATCATGACAAAGACTAAAGAAAGAAGAATAAAACAGAGAGAGAAGAGAGAGAGAGAGAGAGAGAGAGATTGGGAGAGACACAGAGAGAAGAGAGAGAGAGAGAGAGAGAGAGAGAGAGGAGGGGTGGGAGAGAGACACAGAGAGAGAGAGAGAGAGACATAGAGGGACAAGAGAAAGGCATATAAATAGAGAGACGGACGAACAGACAGACAAGCAGACAAGAAAAAAGAAAAGACAAATAAATAAAAAGAATAAAAAGAGAGATATAGATACACAAAGGGGAGAAAGAAAGACACACATAAATAAAAAGAGACGGAAGGTGAGGGGGGGGGGTGTAGGGGGTGACATGGGACATTTTAACACCCTCTAGCTGAGTGTAGCCTTTGAGGATGCTAACTTTAGGTGTGTGTGTGCGTGTGTTTATATATGTGTGTGTGTGTGTGTGTGTGTTTTGTATATATGTGTGTGTGTGTGTGTTTGTATATATGTGTGTGTGTGTGTGTGTGTGTTTGTATATATGTGTGTGTGTGTGTTTGTATATATATATGTATGTGTGTGTGTGTGTGTATGTTTGTATGTGTGTGTGTGTGTGTGTGTGTGTGTGTGTTGTTTGTGTATTTGTGATATTTTTTTTATTATCATCAATCATCATCATCATCATCATTCTCTCATTCGTATTTATTACCTAATTCCGTTTTCATTACGACTTGGTATATTTACGCTAAGTTTGTATACATTAAATAAACGTATATCCCATTAGGTAGAGTTCAGGTTTTGGGTATTACAGAAAATGTATATACGCAAACGATAGCTAGATACTGTATACATAAGAACACATATGGAAAGGTTGTATATGTAGACGTTGCACATATGCGTGAATATACTGTACACTATACATATATTTATTGACGAAGTATTTTCTGTGAATAATAAGTATATATATACGTAAGTATATACATGCCCTAAATATACGCAATATACGTAAGCTTTCTCAGATACACACACACACACACACACACACACACATATATATATAACCTTATCAAACGTCATATTTTTCGCAGTCTAGGAATAAGTTGCCTTTAAGTGTTAAATACGGTTTAACACGCAGGTAGTGAGGTCTCGTTCGCCGGATTACCTCGTCTTTGGCTCTGTTAAATATGCGTTTCACACTTTGCTGTTTAAAGACCTAATATTGACATTTGATTACCGGAGTTTTGGCTCTGAGTATGGCGGGGTCTCGGGGATTAAAAAAATATTATTTATCTTATAATGCGAAATTCTCTGCCAGGTGTTTGTGTTTGTTTGTGTTTTAATTATGTAGTGTTTTGTGGGTGCTTATATATATATATACAGTATATATATATAGTGTGTGGTGTAGGTTGGGGTATAGTGTTTAAATACTTAGTTATATATTTATTGTTAATTTTTGCTATATATATTATCTTATGAAAGTAGTTATTATTATTTTGCCTGTTGTGTTTATGTCTATTTTTATGTATATTTTTAGTTGTGGAATAGAAAAAAATAATAATAATAATAATGATAAAAATAATAATATCGGTAATAGTAATGATGATAACTAATAATAGCAACCTAACCTAAGGGTATGTAAGGCAAGCCAGTTTAAGATCAAAGAGTGTGTTAGAGTGTGTTAGAGTGTGTGTGTATGTCTCATGGTTCACTGTACAACATACATTTTTTCCATTAAACAATCTACCAAGAGAACTTAATCTAGGTAGGGGGTGGTGGGTGGGTGGGAGTCTTCTCTCATCAAAGGTTCTCACAGCATCAAAGACACTTGTCACACACACACACAAAAAAAAACATTCTGGTCTTATATATACTTTTTTTAGTTTCATTTCCGAAAGCAAACAGTGAGAGAGAGAGAGAGAGAGAGAGAGAGAGAGAGAGAGAGATAGAGATGTGACACGCATAAAATAAGAGATAAGAAAGAGAGAGACAGATAAAAGAGACGAGGTGAATGAGAGATAGACAAAGAAAGATGTAAAAGAGAAATGGGAGAGAGAGAGAGGAAGAGAATGTAGAGGAGATGAGTGTAGGTGGGGAAGGGAAGGAGTGTGTGTATGTGTGGTGCTTTCCCACTCCACGCACCCCTCCCACTTCCCACACTCCCCTCTCACACACCAAACGCCCTCCATTTCATCACCTGTTCACTACCTGATGTAAGAACTTTTTGAAGACACACCTGACACTATGTTAAGTAATTAATGGAGTTTACCTGGTATACATACATACATACATACATACACATTTATGTACTGTACAGCCCTGCAACTCTATTAATAAACCGTTTATTATTATTATTATTTATTATTATTATTATATATTATATTACGCGCATATAATAAATTACACACATACATACATCCATACATACATACATACATACATACTGTACATACATTATAATGAACACATACAGTACACACACAAATTACGCACATATACTTGCACTACAACATTACCAGTATACACCCCAACATTTCCTCCCACATCTCCAACATTTCCTCCAACACACCAACATTTCCTCCAACACTCCAACATTACCTCCCACACCTCCAAAGTTACGAAAATATATATTAATTAAAACAAAGAACAAAGAAACAGCTGATTGTATTTGTTCGGTCTGACGTCACGGGGAGAATTGTTTATGTTATTGATTTTTTTTTGCTATATTATTTTACTGTTCTTACTTTTTTATGGTATCACGTTTTTTCTTGCTGTTTTTGTTAGTTTGTTTTTTTATTTATTTTTTGTGGCAGTTTTTTTTTGTCGTAGTTGTTTTTGTTTGAGTTGTATTATTTTTTTTCATTTTCTCTCTCTCTCTCTCTCTCTCTCTCCTTTTTTACGTATTTCCTCTTCATCCTCTTCATCTTTCTCTCTTTCTCTATGTATCTCGTTTTCTCTCTCTCTCTCTCTCTCTCTCTCAAGGTTTATATAACACACCTAGATACCAACACCATTAATTTCTCCCTTTTCCTCTTTCTCTCTCTCTTTTCCTCGTTCTATCTCCTCTGTTTATATATATATCCTCCCTTTCTCGCAACTTCTCTTTCTCTACCTGTGTGTGTGTGTGCGTTATCTCTTTTATCTTTGTCTATCTCATGTGTGTGTGTGTGTCTCTCTTTATCTCCCTCTCTAAGTCGCCGACAAAGCAGAACAAGGTGTTATCATCAGCATAGCACTAGGCATTCATGTAAGAACAATATCCGGGTGAGGTGGAGTGCGCATGCGTATACTCAGCACACGTCGCCAGGAGGTAAACAAAGGGGGGGGGGGATTTTTTTTTTTTCGTCAAATATCCCCACACCGGATTCACCTGTTGTGCGGCAGGGGATAATTTTACATCAAAGACCCTCTTTGTACCTCACAGGCGCGACAATAAGGAGATTAATTTTTAATTCTTCACACTCCTGTTATTGAAGTCATTAGGCATTGTTGAAGGAAGACTTAATAATATACTTCAGCCCCGGGTACAATATTTTTTTCTACACCCACTCCCTCTACCCCCTCCCACCGTATTCGTGGCGGGGATTATGAAGTTCGTTGTCGAGAGAAAAATAAATAAATACAAAAGAAACTGGGATTCTATTGTCATACGAGGTGAAAATGCTTGTAACAAATGGTGTTTATTTTTTTTTTCCAGGTGGAGGGAGACAAAATTTGCTTATTCCGCACTGGTTGGTAAATCTGGACCTTTCAATTCTGTCACTACGAAAAGTTTTCCCCCAGCACCGTGGGTAAGACCGCAGGTGTTACCCAGCGTTGCCAAGACCAAACCTGACCTCAATCCAGTATCAAAACCTCAAACACCACTTAATAAACGTTTGCAATTACAAATTTATCCTTTAGAATGATACAAAGACACATACAGATGACAGAGATAATAAAACACGTTAAATATCATTAGTTAACTCTTTGAAATTATTCCAACGTCGAAGAGGTGAAAGGTGAGCGGGATCTGGTAACAATGTGTGTGCGCGCGGTGAAGCTAACCCAAGCGAGGTGTTGTGACGGAAAAGCCCATTATTATTATTATCTTCACGTGGGAGCTGAGGGTTTTATGCTGTACCACACTGGAAAAAAGTTGTACAGCAGCTGTTTCTCCTCCCGTTTTGCTGTACAGAGAGTTAGTTATGTTACGTTAGTTGCTTGTGTACAGTACACCATGGTTAACAGTAACGCTTATAAACTGTACTGTACTATTGCGTTTAAAGGACATTATAATCACCAGTGTTTATTTTCTTAGTAAACAATAAATATATAAACTCACGGAAGAAAGTTAGAGAGCTAGGAAAATTATAAAAGAAAGGGGAAGTATAAGGAAAAGAAAAGTAGAGGAAGTATAGTCGATAAAAAAGGAAAGTTAGATAGTGTATAGTTGAGAATAAAGTGAAAGCTATAGGAGGAAAAGAGGAAAATCTAAAGAGAGTAGTATAATCGGAGAGAAAGGAAAGTATCTATTTTTTTTTCTTTGGAGGCCTTGATATGTGAAAGCTCGACAGAGAAAGTAGCTTTATCTCGGGAAACCAAATTAGAAAGTGTGCACACGAAAGATCATAATGTTTATACTTTCTTTTGAAGTTTCTAACGTTAAAGAACCCCCCCTTCACCCCCTCCTAACGCCTCACCCCTCCCTTATCCCCATTTACCCCTCCCTCCTCCATCACCCCCCCTTTACCCTCCCTTATCCCCTTCACCTCTTCCTTATCCCCCCTCCTCTCCCTTATCTCCATTCACCCCTCCTTAATCCACCCCTGACCCCTCCCTGATCCCCTCACCCCCCTCCCTTATCCCTAATCCTCCACCCCTCACCCCTCCATCACCCCCTTATCCCTCCCTACTCCAACCCTCACCCCCCTCCCTTATCCCTAATCCTCCACCCCTCACCTCCTTCACCCCCCATGAAAAACACAGGAAGAGAGAAGGGGTGTGGGGTGAAATCTGCATGACTTCCTTCCTTCAAAGGCTGTAAGATCAAAGGCGAAAGAGAGTGAAGAAAGCGCCTTTGATAATCCGCACAGTAAACGAAAGTCAATAAAACTTAGCACTTTCTACAATCCTCTCTCTCTCTCTCTCCACACCCTGCAGCGTTGCCAACTCGCACTTTCTGTATTAACTTTTCTTTCCCCTTTCGCCTGACAGTATTACCAGGGATGGAACTTTCTCCTGGGAGCATTGTATTGACTTGGGGTCACTTTCTCTCGGTAGGGTTAGCAATTAGAAATTTCTCCAGGTTAGTATTAGTAATTAGTTTCCCATTTTCTTCTGGTATTATTTTCCAACTAGCACTTTCTATAAATATTATTGCTAAATAGGACTTTTTCGATGTAACTTTACTTTCAAAAACTTTCTCCAGGCAGTAATACCAACTATCTTCACTTAAATACCAGATAGAACTTTCTCGGTGAGGTATTACTACTAGCTTTCCTTTCAACAGGCAGTATTACCAACTAGAACCAGCTATAATACTTTCATTCCTCGTAGTGTTTCCAAGTCGTATTTTTTTGCTACTATCCCTCGACTTTTTATAAACAGTATTACCAATCAGGACTTGTTGTAGTACTTTTACTTGAGGCAGTGTCGCCAACTCCCACCTTCTACCAGCTTCCATTCTCTAAAAAGTAACCTTACTAATTATTACCTTTCACTAGACAGCATTCCCAATGTGTACTCTCTTCAATTCTTTCACTCCTGTTATAGTTGCTAGCACATACTTTCTCTACTCATTATTGTCAGTTTGCACTTTCTTTAACCAAGGCGGTCTCGTTATACTTTCTATAATTACTATTAACAACATAATTTTACTTACACTTTCTAAAATCAACGTTGCCAACCTAATACTTTCTAAAATCAACGTTGCCAAACTAATAGTTTCGAGAGTCAGCGTTGCCAAACTTATACTTTCTAAAATCAACGTTGCCAAACTAATACTTTCTAAAATCAACGTTGCCAAACTAATACTTTCTAAAATCATCGTTGCCAATTTCTACTTTCCACGGTCAATAATGCTATTTTCCAGCATTAAACTTGCAGTATTGTCAATCTTCAACACAGCAGCTCTCCCCCCAAAAAAAAAAAAACCTAGTCTCAATGCAAACTAGACGCCATATTTCGTCGTAAGTTAAGACTGTCGTAAGGGCGTACATTAGGATACGCTGTCTCATCTGTGAAGGACTTTTTTGAGAATCTGAGGTTAAATTATCTTGTTATTTTCGGATTTATATGACGTGTTTGTCGTGTGTGTGTGTCAGCAGGTGAAGATTGCTGTGTTAATGATATGTGAGAGAGAGAGAGAGAGAGTTTTTGTGTGTGTGTGCGCGTGCGTGCGTTTTTTGACACCTTTCTCTCCCTTTCTCCACAGTAAAAAGGAGAAAATGAAATTAAAAAAATGCTCAAACAGAGAGATCTAAGAGTAGCGCTGCTGCTGGTGGTGGTGGTAGTGTGGTGGTGTGTGGTAGTGGTGGTGTGTGGTGGTGGTGGTGGTAGTGGTGGTGGTGTGGTGGTGGTGGCAGGGTAGTAGTAGTAGTAGTATGGTGGAGGAGTGGGAGTGGTGGTGGTGGTGGTGGTGGTGGTGGTGGTGGTGGTGGTGTGGTGGTGGTGTGTGTGTGGTGGTGGTGGTGGTGGTGGCAGGTGGGTGGTAGTAGTAATGATGGCGGTAGGTAGTTATAGTGGTGGAGAGTGTGGGTGATGGTGATAGCAGGGTAGTAGTGCGGTGGTGGTAGACAGGCGGCAGGTGGTGGTGGTGGAGTAGTAGAAAGAGGTGGTGGTTGGGTAGTGATGGTGGTGGCGGGTGCGAGTGATGGTGGTGATGGAGTGGTGGGGTAGTAGTAGTAGTGGGATGGTGGTGATGGCAGTGGTGGCAGGTAGTAATGATGGTGGTGATGGTAGTGGCAGGGTAGTAGTAGTGATGGTGTGATGGTAGTGGTGGCAGGGTAGTAGTAGTGATGGTGGTGATGGTAGTGGTGAAGGGTAGTAGTAGTGATGGTGATGGTCGTAGTGATGGCAGGTGGTGGTGGGTGGTGATGGTAGTGGTGGCAGGGTAGTAGTAGTGATGGTGGCAGGCAGAGTGGGTAGGATGATGATGGTGGTGGTGTCAGGCAGGCAGGCATGTAAGGAGGATGATGATGGTGGTGGCAGGCAACGGTGGGTAGTAGTGGTGGTGATAGTGGTAGTGATGGTAGGTGGCAGGTGGTGGTAGTGATGGTAGTGGTGACAAGGTGGGTAGTGGCGGATATGGTAATAGTGGTGGTGATGGTAGTGGTGACAAGGTGGGTAGTAGTGTTGGTGATAGTGGTAGTGATGGTAGTGGTGACAGGGTGGTAGTAGTGATGGTGATAGTGGTGACAAGGTGGGTAGTGGTGGTGGATAGTGGTAGTGATGGTAGTGACAAGGTGGGTAGTAGTGGTGGTGGTGGTGATAGTGGTAGTGATGGTAGTGGTGACAAGGTGGGTAGTAGTGGTGGTGATAGTGGTGGTGATAGTAGTGGTGACAAGGTGGGTAGTAGTAGTAGTGGTGGTGATAGTGGTGGTGATAGTAGTGGTGACAAGGTGGGTAGTAGTAGTGGTGGTGATAGTGACGGTATAGTGGTGGTGGCGGCAGGGGGTCTTCAACACTCTCATTACCCCACACAAGAAGCAGCGGATCCTTACCTCTCCAGTCTTTTGTGTGTCCCTGGTCGGCTCTACATCAAACGTTTTTAACCCCTCGCACGATCGTTCGCCTGGTGCTTCTTTCGCTCGCCTACCACCGCCACAACCTAGTGTGAAGTGAAGAGAGACGACGCCGAACGAATCTATCTGGATAGTATCAATGTGCCTGCAATGCTTTTCCAGTAGCTAGCCAATTAGCTTTGATGTTACTGAATTCCCTTTGAGTGAAGGTGTCGGGGAGGCGGAGGGAAAAGATATGAGATTAAATATTTGTATTCTTCTTTTTTTTCGCATGCGGGAGGGGGGATCAAAGGAGGGAGAGGGCGGGGGTGGAAAGGGAGGGGGGTTAAGGGAGACTGAGAGAGAGAGTGTGTGGGAAAGGATAGGGTTAAGGGGTGAAGGTAGGTGTGTGTGTGGGGAGGGTTAAGGGAGTGTGGGAAGTGAGGTGAGGTGTTGTAAGGAGGAGGGTAGGCAGGTGAGGGAGGGAAGGCAGGTGAGGGAGGAAGGCAGATGAGGGACGGAAGGCAGGCTAGGCAGGTGAGGCAGGCAGGTGAGGGAGGGGCAGGCAGGAGGGAGGGAAGGCAGAGGGGAGGGGAGGGAGGGAGGGCAGGAGGGGCAGGGGGGAAGGCAGGCAGGGAAGGGGAGGGAGGGAGGCAGGCAGGGAGGGAGGAAGGGAGGAAAGGCAGGCGAGGGAGGGAAGGCAGGCGAGGGAGGGTAGGCAGGTGAAGGAGGGAAGGCAGGTGAGGGAGGGAAGGCAGGTGGGGAGGGAGGGCAGGTGAGGGAGGGAGGCAGGTGCAGGGGAGGAAGGCAGGTGAAGGAGGGAAGGCAGGTGGGGAGCAGGTGAGGGAGGGAGGGAGGCCAGGTGAGGGAGGGAGGAGGCAGGTGAGGGGGAAGGAAGGCAGGTGAGGGGGAGGGAGGCAGGTGAGGGAGGGAAGGCAGGTGAGGGAGGGAAGGCAGGTGAGGGAGGGAGGTAGGGGGACGAGGTGTTTGGAATTACCTTCTAATATTACCAGCGTCTCGGGGTTTAAGAGAGAGAGAGAGAGAGAGAGAGAGAGAGAGAGGTGGTTTTAAGGAAGATAAGGGAGGTGAGGGTAGTTTCTAAGGGAGATATAGAAGGAAGGAAGGAGGGAGGAGGGAGGAGGGTGGGAGGGAAGATGGAGTAAGAGAGGGAGGAAGGAAGGAGAAGTCAGAGGGAGGAAGGAAGTCAGAGAGGGAGTGAGAGAGGAGAGAGGAGGAGGCTCACGAGATGTATTCAACATCCTCTAAGGGTGGAGGGGGGGAAGAGGAGGAGGAGGAGGAGGAGGAGGAGGAGGAGGAGGAGGAGGAGGAGGAGGAAAGGAAGGAAGAGGTCCTTTCAGGTGTTTGAAATTACTTACTACTCGAGGCGGTCTCTCAGCTTATTAGCAAAAATAAAAAAAAAAAAGCGAAGGATAACACAAGAACTGACTTCAAAGAGTAGCCCCTCCTAGCCTTCACTCTACAACATCCAGACACTCCACAGAATTAGAGAGAGAGAGAGAGAGAGAGAGAGAGAAAGTGTTACAAGTCCTTAAGTCACCGAGGGCGTGAAGTTGGTTGAAGGAGGAGGAGAGTGGGAGGGAGGGAGGAGGGAGGAGGAGGATGAAGAAGAGAGAAGAAATCTGACAAATATCAACAGAGACAGAGAGAGAGAGAGAGAGAAGAGAATAGAAAGTGAGTGAGAGCGAGAGATAGAGTCCACAACACAGAGATACTCTCTCTCTCTCTCTCTCTCTCTCTCTCTTTAACCCACTCACTCACTCTCTTTAATCTCTCTCCCTATCACACTCTCTCTCTCTCTCTCCCCCACTCTCTCCCTATCACTCACTCTCTTTCTCTTTAACCCACTCACTCTCTCTCTCTCTCTCTGTTTCATTATGTCAAGTTCCTCCCCCGACAAGCCCTTTGATGTGTCTCTTACAACTCAAGAAAATAATAATAAGAAATAGAAAAAAAATCTCTGTCTTTAGCCTCCGTCTGATGAGTCTTTGTCGCTTTGTACATGTAATTTACACATAACTTTCTATTTTTACTTTCTAATACTTTCCTTTTTACTTTCTAACATTTATTTATTTCTAAAAAATTTACTTTCTATTTTTTTGCTTTCTAACACTTACTTTCTATCACTTTTTACTTTCTATTTTTGTTTACTTTCTAACTTTTTTTACTTTCTACTTTTTTTAATTTTCTAGCATCATTTTTACTCTAACACTTTTTTTTACTTTCTAACACTTTTCTTCTTTCTAACACATCATCTCTCTATAATATGTTTCTCTACTGTCTTTGTTGTTTTGCTCATGTAATAGCCTATAAACAGAACTTTCACTCTTGCTTTCTTTGTTTTTTTACTTTCTTTTCTTTTCCACCTTCAAACAACCCTTCGGAAAAATAAAGATTATCATCACTCTACATTAGCCACAGACAACTTTCTTTACTGTCTATCAAACTTTCTTATATCTTCACACAGAAAAAAAAAGAAAATCCACCTGCATTATCTCAGCTTTCCCCTTTGGTCCTTTACCACAATGTAATATAGAACTCAACTTTCTAATCCTTACTTTCTCCTCGGCATCATATAGAAAACAACCTACCCTTTTACACATCACTTTCTAATTAAAATTTTCCTTTCACCTTTCACCTATCCCACTTTCTCCGTACAGCTAATAGAGAGCAAAACAGACATAGAAAATAAATATATCTTTGTGTTATCGTCTTCACAAGGTTCAAAACACAACAACATAGCAAGTTGTTAAGAGAGTTCAAGGAAAGGTTTGGTATTTTTGCGGTAACTCTATTCACAGGAGACAAGGGTGACAAGACGGTAAAGTGTGATTAGGTTAAGTGAGGTGGAGACAGAGTGAGGCAGACAGACAGACAGACAGACAGAGTGAGGCAGACAGACAGACAGAGTGAGGCAGACAGACAGACAGACAGACAGAGTGGGGCAGACAGACAGAGTACAGTTGTATCCAGGGGTCAGAGAGAGTCCCATATAAGAGAGATAAAAATAATAAGATTCTGTATAAGATCATAAAACTCAATAAGCTGTACACAGATAATGGAAGAAATAAACTAGTCTTAACTCCATAATATTAAGCAAATGAGGATAGTTGTAACATAGCAAAAATTAGTTAAGGTTTGTTAGAGAAAAACCAGGGAAATTTATATTAATATTGATATAAAATAGAAAAAACTTTATTACAGTCGCAAAAACCAAACCAAACCTAACAAAACCTAATCTAACCTAACAAAACCTAACCTAACCTAACAAAACCTAACCTAACCTAACAAAACCTAACCTAACCTAACAAAACCTAACCTAACCTAACAAAACCTAACTTAACCTAACAAAACCTAACCTAACCTAACAAAACCTAATCTAACCTAACAAAACCTAACCTAACAAAACCTAACCTAACCTAACAAAACCTATCCTAACCTCTGGGTGAAGGGTGTTACTCTCTCAAAATAACAAACCATTCCTTTTGTTTGTAAATAACGCCGCCACAAATGATATTTTTTATGGTCTACGGTGTCTAAAGTACGGTGTAGATTTTTGTTATTATTGTGAAGATAAAACACTTTTTTTTTCTCTTCACTAAACGATGGAAAATTAACAAGACAAAGGTAAGGTTAAGTTAGGTCAGGTTTGGTTAGCTTTGGTTTGGTTAGTTTTTTGTGTGTTTTCAACCCACAATTTCCCTCTACTTCAAAGCCGTATCCCACTTTGTGCAATCAAAGTTGTTGGTAGTTGGGGTCGGAGGCATATCTCCCTAACTACACATTTCCGACAGAGTTGAAGGTCAGGTTCGCATGATATAATAATAAAACTATTTTTGTTCGTAACTGTGGTTATCCTGTGCCGAATATACCCAATAATTTCTATACCTGTATCTGTGTCCAAACTTTATCCTATTAATTGTTTCTATAGTAAACATTAATATTTCCTTAAGTTATTATATTACGAGATATGGGAAGTAGATGATAACATGAATTATAACTATTATATTAGTCTTGGGGATTAGTCTAAGGCTTGGCGAATCATGTTATTATTTTGTTTAATACACATGCACGATTAGTCTGTGTCGGACTGTTTCCCTAGTGTTTCCACTTGAGGGCAAAATACACCATTTTAAGGGAATCAGACCTTCTTTAGGGTGAAATTTAGGTTAAGCAAAAGTTTTGCCAAATCTAGGGTAATCAAGGATTTTTTTGGGCATATTATTAGTATTCTAGGGTAATAATTGTATTAATTTGCAGTAGTAAGTATATGAATGTTAAGAGTAATTTGACGTCGGACTGACTCACCGTTTCTCAATTTCTTGTAACAATTCTGTTTCTATACAACCTAAGTAAGTCTCCCATTAATACGAAAAATACACGTTTTCTTTTATTACGCCTCTAGGCTCTCCTCTCACTCTTAAGGAAATAGCTTTAGACTGTATTTATGATACTTATATATTAAAATATTATATATTATAAATTTTATTATATATTCACGCAAATTTCTTGCTTCATTATAATTTTTAACAGCAATATTCCTTTGTATTTTGGCTGACATTTTTCACGTATTTAGGCAATTGGTATTAATTATTTGCATGTGTAACTATTCAATATAATAATATATGGTTATAAAAATATCGATAATGTCATTATCCTCAAGAATCAGCTAGAGAGTATTTAAATTGTCATTACTTTTCGCTGTTGATTTGCACATGGTGGAAATATCTGAATCGTTTGTTGAGGGAGGCCTTATATAAAATGATTAATGAATTATTGGTAAAAGCCGCAAAGAACACAAAGTGACAAAATTTACACCATATAAAACAATTAATATTTTAGGGTAACTCGATAATGTTAGGGCGTTTGCGAATTAAATTTAGGGAAAAAATATATTCCCTTGTGAGAACCCAATTCTTCCCGCCTCCTGCCATGCCCATAAGTTCAATCAAGTTACTCTGGAAGTCAGTTGACGCGTGACCCTGCAATTGAAATTACGCTCCGTCAGCATCCTATCAGTGCAGCGCCTACAAACAGATTACGATATAGTCCACCTGGACAACGATCCGTTAACACTCCAAGACAACAATGAGAAAAGATTTGTGTTTGTTATATTTAACTGTACTGAATAAATTATAGATCACAGAAAACATTACCAACAAGCGGACCGTCGCCAGACAGGGTGAGTTGTTGTTTTAACGCTTATAAATAACGATAATCTGTGGATTGTATTTATTTATTTATTTTATAAAATTCAAACTAGTTTATATATCGGACGAACCATTTAGATAATTAGTTCAAAATATAAATAAATAGACTCTTTAACACCGTAACTAATCTAATTTTACCTAATCCATTAAGGTGTAGTGTTGATGCAACATTAAGCGACGTCTTAAAACGTATTTTTTGTTATATACGAACTAGTTTCCATTCAGTTAATAGGTTTAACATTAGAGTGTTTAATTATCAAGTGATATAAACTAGGGGTGTCTGATCTTCAGGTGATCGTTCTTATAAATCCTAGCACTAGATTTATAAATGAACTGTATAGTATAGCGCCCATTTGATATCCCCACAATCATTCGTACGTCCTTCCTTACCTTCCCTCCTCACTCACCCTCCCTCATCCTCTCTCTTCACCTTCCCTCTTTACCCTCTCTCCTCATCCTCACTGCTCACCTTTCATCATCACCCTCCTCTTTCCTCACCACTCTCATCCTCCTCCCTCCCTCCATTCCTCCATCCTCACCCTTCCTCATCATCCACCTTTCCTAACCCCATCTTATTCTCTCCCCACTCCCTCCTCCTCACCTCCCCTCCCTTACCCACATTAAGAGCCATATATGTCTATTTACAGATGATCTTCATGTCAGAGGACCCCGGGGTTAAGCAGGAGGTGTTGAAGTGTCCATGACGGGCTTAAATACACAGCTTCTCACTCACCAATTACCACCACGACCAGGCGAGTACCTTCCCTGCCCTGCCTCAGTATTGACCCATTAACATAGCCACAGATATTTCATTTATTTTTTACTCAAGTTTTACCAGAAATAGAAAAGGTGAATTGAAAAGCAGGTGTTTATTTCTGATACTTATTATTATTATTATTATTATTATTATTATTATTAGTAGTAGTAGTAGTAGTAGTAGTAGTAGTAGTAGTAGTAGTAGTATAGTATTGTTATTATCGTCATTATTATTGTTTTATGACACCAAAAATACATAACTTATAATAGACAACTGACAAATACGATTTACTTAACAGTTTATATATTAATTTATGGATAATTTGGTTTTGAATAATGGAATAGATTGGTGTTAATACAGGTGGCTTCGTGTTATTGAGTTAGAAGAGAGGGAGCTGGGTGGTGGGTGTGTGTGTGTTTTTTTTAATTGGCTTCTGTGTATTAGTAACCATTAAACAAGGACTATATTTTTAGGTACGTATTGTTGTTTTAGGATTACTATATACTGTAGGTGTTTTGTTAATTGTACAGTACAGTAGTATAGTTATTGACATGTGGTACAGTAGTCGTTTGTTGTATCTCGTTTAGTTTGCTCCGTCTCACACACACACACACACACACACACACACACACACACACACACAATTCTTTCCTATATCCTATCCATTGTTTATCTCACTTGCACATTTTCTCACTCCCTCCACTCTCTCTCTCTCTCTCTCTCTCTCTCTCTCTCTCTCTCTCTCTCTCTCTCTCTCTCTCTCTCTCTTTTTAAATGCCATATGGATTACATATGATCAATAAAATAGGACATAAAATACTAATAAGGTGACACTATAGGTAATACTGTACTGGTGGAAGAGCAGGTGAGATTGTGGAGGTGGAAAGGTGATTAAGCAAGGGTGATAGCTGGTAAGAATGATCACTACAAGATATTCTGGAGGGGAATGGATCTGGATTAGGGTGTAGTTGTGCATGGCGGAAAAGGCTACAACACAAGATATGTGGAAGGAGAAAGAATACTCGAGGATGCATTGAAATTGGCTGTATACAACACGTTTAACCCATTGAGTGGCAATGGTTTCTCGCAGCTGAATAAAAACGTCTGGTATCGGCCATAATAAAACACGTAACTGTAACAGAACTCCTTACGGGGTTAAGAAGAGGGTGAGTAGGCTGTTTACATATGTGTTGGGTGGAACTAAAACACACATTGATAACTTTCTTGTTTAGAAATCAGATAGGAAGCTTGTTAAGGATGTAAAGTTTATAACAGTGGAAGAATGTATGCAATCCACGCCAGTATAAGCCACACAGACTGGCGGCCTCGAAATTCCTAACCGGCAACCTAGTTGGGTGCATCCTTCCTCACCCCACCTCCAGAAACATACAATGCTACAAGATGCAAATTAAAGCAAACCCCCCGAACACGTTAGCATGGAGAAATAAATAAAAAATGTGTTTTCTTTGTTTCTAAAATCTATCTATGCATTTATTTTAGTTACGAACATGATAGAGTATATAACATGATGTTGGAGCTTCGAAACAGGCCACTGCTCATTTGCACTATATTCCACCAATGAGCGTTGACCAGAGAGGTTGACAGACGCCCACCGTGCCCGAGGCTCGCCTTCGCTCGACATTTTGGCGATGAGGAGGAGGAATTTTGGGCAAGAGTAGTGTTCACCCACGGAAAAAAAAATCTTCAACAACCATGGCCGCATCCATGTGTGGCGCCGAAACAACAAAAGGCAACATACCCATAAAGTTATGTTTGCAACCTGTAACGTGGTTAATTTTAGTATACTGCGCTGTATATCAAATTACTGTTTGAAATCCCGCATATCTTGCAGTAAATAATAATCATAATTTGACATGAAAGTAAAGAATATAGCATTGATAAGGTCTACATTATTTTACGGAGATGTGAAGAACAACAGAGCGGCCGAGTGGGGGTGAAAGTGTGGGGGTGGATGACTCCTCGACGCCGGGGATGTCACAGATTCAGGGACAGTTTGGTTAAGTGCCGAAAGATGTGTTAGCATGCTTCATGATTTTTTCCTCTCCTCTCTCCGCGAGAAGAATTTTCCCTTCCCTCCTGGTCCCATAATATGTGACACTACTGACAATCACAAGGTAAACAGCTAAAAACTGGCATACAGTAGAATAGTTTAATTACACAGGTAAACTAAGAAAAGTATAACATCTTATCTCCGAAAACCTTTGATGAATTAAGTTTAAGGTAATTGACTTTCTTTGGTTTATCTCGTCTAAAATTATAAACCACACAATATACTACACAGATCGCAACGAAACTAATAGATCTTAGAAGAAGGTCGGGTAAAGGTGTTAAGTTTAGCGCTAACACCAGAAGTTGTTTGTTGATTTGGTTAAAAAAAAATCACCACACTAATAGCATGCTAATAAAACACAGAAATTTTAACGACAGTACAGAACCTAATAGAACCTGACCTAACATACCTATAGGTTGGGTATGTTAGGTCAGGTTTTATTAGGTTCTATGTATTATCGTGATAAATTACGTGTTAAACAACTTACCTTAATATTGAGGTTGATATACACCAGCAATGGCGAGGAGGAACTCGTGGAAGCGTTCACCATCATTTATAGGAAACGTCTCTTGAAGAGAGATTCAGCGAGGCAAAACAACAAAAATGGCGCCGAGAGGAGAATTGTGAAGCGGGATAGAGAAAAAAAAACACTTAAAACTATACTAGAAATTTTTCGTTTCTTTTAATATACTTAAAATCATCAAAACAAAAAGTATAGCCAAAAAAAAAATCAGCAAACAACTTCTGGTGTTAGCGCTAAACTACACCTTTACCGAAGGTCGTTTAGATATCTGGATGGTCTGTCACTCGTCGGTACAACGAATTCCCCAAAAGTACCCAAAAGTATATTAAATCGGGGTAAAATCTTAACGAACGTATGTTTTACATCAATAAAACCTGATTAATAATGTTTTCATTGAAATGTAGTCAAAATAATGAAATAATAAACAGCGAAAAACGCTAAATTCCAAAGAGGCACCTATCCAAAATGGAGATATAATTACCGATGTTTATGTTACTTTGGGGTATTTAACATAGCCTAGAATTTACTTTTCGTTAGGTTAGGTTAGGTTAGGTTAGGTTAGCGAAGTGCATCACGATGGATCTGAGTTATCTCCCTTGTTCACGAAGGCTTTGGAATTTAGTGTTCGCCAATACTGAAAGTTTTTCGCTGTTTATTATTTCATCTTACAAATTATTTTTACAAAATTACACTAAAAATATTATTAAACATGTTTTGTGTATGTATAACAGATATTCGTTTAGATTTTGCCCTTATTTGCTATACTTTTGGGTACATTTGGGTACTTTTGGGTAATTCGTGGCTCTCGTCACTATCTTCAAGAGTGAGGTGCTTCCCTGTCAGGTCACCGAGGTATACTAGAGATTGTCAATTGATTGAAAATATCCAAAGGAGAGCCACCAGACTGGTGCCTGCTCAACGGAATCTCAGTTACCCAGAGAGATTGGAAAGCCTGCAACTACCTAGCTTATACTACAGACGGATAAGGGGGGGGCGACCTAATCGAAGTGTATAACATCTCAAGGGGCACTGCTCGTTCGAATGTACATACCTGGAGTTGGAGGACGCCCGCCCCGCAAGGGGTCACTGCTCAAGGTTGAAGAAGCCACAAGTCCAGAAAAATGTGAGGGAAATTTTTGGGGGAGACGAGAATTGTGAATTCTTGGAACAATCTGCCGGAGAGGGTTGTGATGGCGCCGAGTGTGAGCTCATTCAAGGCCAGACTTAACCAACTTTGGAGCAGGTTCTAATATATTCAGGAGCCAGAGCATGCCCAGTATCTGCCAACAGTGCGCATTAAACCTTTGGACTTGGTAGCTTTGGTTTAATCGTGGTCAAGGGTGTTGGTCATGGAACAACAAACACGTCTTCGAAAGCGTTGACTTTCGAAATAAGAAAATAATTTAAAGTGTGTTATATCGTTATATGTTATGTTGAATGAAGATTTATCTTATTTCCGTTTGTTTGTTTGTTTTTATTACGCAAATAAAGTGGGATGAATAATACAGTATAAACAATTCTGGATACTTTTGTTACCAGTTGAATGACACCACTTTGAGACATCGATGACGTAAGAGTTTCGAGGGTTCGGGAACATCTTTTCGATACATCACTCATATCCAAAAAGGAGCCATTATATGAACTAAAATATTGTCATATAATCTTTTGTAATACATTACCTTATACTTTATAATTAAAACAGGTAAAGACAAAGATCTTTAAAGCTACATGCTTGAAAAACGAATGAATAAAACGCAACAAAACTCAGTCCATTATAGTACTGGGACGAGGCATGGCTGGTTCGCTCAAGTCTTGAATCTGCTTCGTTTCGCGGTTTCGGAATTATGAAAATGTCAACAGAGGCCCCCAATAACACAAGATATGAAGTGCAGTGATGTCAAAGTGCGGAAATTTCGTCTGCTACGCGTCAATATGACTCTACGAGCATGCGTCCCCTTATTTCATGCGGATATGGCTACCGCATACCGCAGCAATGTGGAAAAATACCGACTGATTTAAGAATTATATAATATTGCCAATTTTACTTTAAAATTATAGACGGTTTTATATGTTAATTCAATAATAGCTATTTAAAAGTATGATTCGTGCCCTCAGAAATTAAATATTGAACTTGCAAAGTAACAATATAATTCTGTATATTCTGGAAAATCCTTAGTCAAACTTAATACACAAGCAGTTAAAAGGTAAGTTATAAGCAACATGTACATGCATTGGTTTTCATTGTCAATATAATGTTTATATATTGAATATAATTGTTCTTTATATACCCCACTCTCTCCTCTTTTCCTCTGTTTCTGTCTTGCTGTCTGCTTCTCAATCTCTCCTTCAGTTCCTTTTAACTCATTTACTTTATTTTGCAAAAAAAAAAAAAAAAATGATGAACAATGCCGCCAAAGCAAACATTTAGGGCCACGTGGCTTCACTATAAGGAATTCAAGGATTGGCTCAGGAGAGTCGAGGGTCAACCCCAATAGAGCGTGCTGCCGTTTATGCCGTACAGATTTGTCTGCCGAAATATCAGCTCTCAAACGGCATAAAATCTCGCATATGCACAACAGAAATGTTGAGAGGATGTTAACAATTAACCAGGAAATGGACTCTCCTGAGGTTGGTGACAACGCATGGTAGGCAGAGCTGAAATTAAACTTGCGACCTGAAATTTTTTGTACATTAAATAATATATACTGTATCGATCAGGCATGGGGCTGAAATTGGCTTCGGCTTCTGGAAGTTGTGCTTTTTGGACTTGGCTTTGGGTTCAAAACTTACTAAAGGTTGGGGTTTGAAGTTAGAGCAGAGCACCGGCTTTGGCTTCAGAGCCACAGGCTTCGGATTTTCAACTGACCAAATTATATAATTATATTTATATCATATTGAATAAATACCTGTACAGTATATCAAATTAGTGGCAGGGATAAGTGACAGGGATTGTCGTGTTGGTGCCCAAGTTACTGATCAGCATGTCAGTGACCAGTGCCAACTCGAGAACATATTGTCACAAGTCAATCAGGTCAGGTTCTCCACCCAGTTAGTGCTGGGGAGGAAACACTAGGGGAGGTCAGGTCAAATGGGAGTTGACCGTGTGACCTTGATCTGGTTTTACATTAACTGAAATCCACACTGACATCACAAGTTATCCCTACTGGTATATTCTCACCAGGATCTGACCTAAACGTTGGAAGAGATCAAAGATACCAAACAGTTGGTTCTCTGTGATTTGTGACTGTAAATTACTATGTTTATGTACGGTATTATGGATAAAGTAAGTTTAAAAAGATAAATAGTTCCTATAAGTACTGTAACCCTTTTCAGGCTATAGGGAGAGTCAAAACTTACCCCAGGGATAATCAGCTAAAAGTGAAATCAACTTTTCTCAAAGCCTGTTGCATTTAAAAACCATATTTATTTCCATCAACATACAAGGTAATACAGTACTGTATATAGTAAGTAATATCTCTGTTAGCCCGGAATCCCTCTTAACCATAACTCTCCGATATCCAGAATTGGAAATTTCCGAGGGGCAAATTTTCTGTAAAATTCAGAGAAAATTTTCTTGGTACCCGGAAAAGTCAGGGGATGAGGGATTTTTTCCGGCTTGGAGAGTCGTCTCGTTATCCAGAACTCTCTCATTCCTGGAAGTGCTCTGCACCAAATCTTCCGGCTAACAGAGATATCACTGTATTTATGAAAGGAATTATTAAACATTGAAAACATGTAAAATTTTATTCAACATGTCTTCATTACAAATAGAATTTAATACACTATAAGGTAACCATATAAATGCATATAAACAATCTATAACACTCATACAGCTCTATCTTATTCGACCAGAAATACACAACCTTAGTTACAATCACATAGCACATCTTACCATGTCCAGTACATTATGTAGAGTTGTGTTTTATACAGTATAACTGATGCAGGTCTAGAGGTGTTTTTAGCATTGAAATAGGTTCTGATGTACTTAGATTTCAAGGATGTAGAAGATTTATGCTTCAAATATATTGTACAGAAATTTTCATATAAATCTGTTGTTGAGACACAAGTGCATGTCACCATGGCAGATTAAGAGGCAATACAAATCATTCCCTCATCCTCACTGAACTAATCGTTGTATGAATTTAATTTTATTCCTTCAGTATTCATTTTCAACCGAATATCCTCCACTAAATATACTTGGGTACTTCTGAACACATTTGGTGCAAGTCATCACAACACTCTGAGGCAACTGCTGAACACACTTGGTGTACACTCAAGATTTTTTTTACCGGCCAGAATGATAGATTATGTTTTGTTCAGTCAGTGAGATCACTTGCAAATGGAGATAGACAGAATCTAAGACACTACCCTTCCAAGAAGTGACATTAAGTTCATCTCACTTCTGAAAGACACGAGGACCACATTCTGTCAAAATGCGTGCGAGGCTGACATGAGCACAACATCAGCACTTGTGGTTAAAGCTAAGGACTGGCATTACTGGTCTCGAAATATCTCTTATATTCGCATAAGGCGCATAAATTTAAGTCTCAGCACACCTGGTCTTCACACAGATATTTACATTACTGCTTATCAATTTAAATTTTACATTTACAGTAAAGATAAACTAACAACCCTTTACTTAACCATTTTTTTTAAAGAGAAGTTTCACAGACACTTGATTATACAGTACAGTACTTACATAAGCTGTTTCACATATTGCAGGAATTTTCAGGCATTGCTATTATATAAAGAAATTACCCTTGATTTATGTCTAATATATATATATATATATATATATATATATATATATATATATATATATATATATATATATATATATATATATATATATATATATATATATATATATATATATATATATATATATATATATATATACTAACATGTACAGTACTGGACTGGGTGTTGGCAACTTTCTCAAATTTTATTTCCATTAGTTGTAAGTGATCTATTCCCCCACTATTTTCTACACTTAAAATTCTAATAAATTTTCTTAGCACCAGATTCGTTCAGATATTAAATATCGTCAAGTCTAAGCTTCTACTTACACTTCAATACTGTATAAACATCTGTGTGAGGCTTTACAGGGGTGTAAGATAAGCATATTGGTGACTCCTAAAGGAAGACATAAATGATATGAAGGACTTAAATTTGAGGAATACGCATGTCAAGGAAAATTTCATTCTTGATCAGGTGGATCGTCATCTTCACCTGGTAAATGATATCAAAGTTGTCTGCAAATTGGACTACAGTACAATTATGCTGGACCAATCACAGGCAACTCTGATGTCTAATGATCAGGTGTTTGGGGTGATGTGGGCAGCCAAATGACAAACTGTGACATCACATATTTTGGACAATCAAGAGGTATCTGTGATATTACCACTGCTGTCACAAGTTATTTGTGATGTTCCTGATCAAGAATTCATTTTTCAAAGATGCCTTAAAATATGATCCCATGAAATTATTATATACAAAGAACACATATGTACCAAACCAGTACCTTGGTGACAAACCTTCAACAGAGCTGTCATAAACCAAAGTTAAGACTACAATATATAGTTTACATGTGAATGTTTGTGGGCATAAAGCTTTAGATACATATACCATAACCTATATATCCAGAAAACACAATGTTATTATTTACATTCATAAAGAAATTTATTTTACACACTGCAGAAGCAATCTGCATAATAGTTTACCTATGGCTTATATATAATTTGGTTAATAACTTGGAAAAGATTTTCCAATACTGTTTAATACTCATGTTACACTTACTGTAGAACATCTGCACTACACCTGGTATACAACTCTGTACAACAGTCAAACACTTGCTATACTTTTGTACACTAACTGCATGAACATAAGCCAAGTGTGAGCGTCGTCATGGTATTGTCTTCACCACACAGGCTTCCACTTATACTACACTCTATACCGCTGTGATACCATTTTTACTTCTATGCATTGGCCAGTTACTTTTTCAAACACATTAAGGTGGCAGTGATGTTGCCATAGAGCAGATCAGGTCCCTTCTATGCCAATGTTAGCTCTAACACTAGTACCATCATCATGTTAACATGACTGCTCTATACCATCAGTGTGGTGTTAATAATACTATACTGACCATTATTGTTCTATGTAAAACATAGTTATGTACTGTATATTTTCATTGACAACAAGATTTGAACCAAGTAGGCCATTTGTGTCAATCAAACAGTACAGTAATATAAACACCACCCTTGTTGGCACTCTGGTGTTCAGAGATACTGTAGGTGTAATCTCTTTTACAATGCACTTTACCAGCTTTGCTCTATACAAAGCATACAACACAAACGCTAAACACTTTCTCTATCTCAATATAACACTTGCTTAATATGGCTACTGGAAAATGTTAATACAGTATCAATAATATCACATGATATTCATTACATATTAGACATTATTTATTTATAAATGTACACAGTGACATTGAAACATTGTTATAGACTGATTTGCCATTCACACACTATTTAGGTAAATATGTAAACTAGACAATTGTAAGCATATACACCAAGTGGCATTCCTGATACAGGCCAATGCAAAAGCTGAATTTGAAATTGAGAAAATGCAAGGTTTGATATGACTTATTGCCGGTGAGATCTAAAGGGCTCAGTGTCTCCCCTTCTTCACTGATCAGGTACCAGAATATAGCTGATCCCACACCTCTCTATATTAAACTAAATCAAGGTTTAGCATAATCAACAGGCACCAAAATATGGTTGATTCCACCTCGCACAAACCATCACTTTGGAATCACTTTAAATCATGATGTTTTTGTTTGTAATGACAGAGGCATGTTTGTGAGTAACCATCACACATACTTTAGAATGTTATAATAATTCCATTATAATACTGTACTTATTAAATACTGTACCGATTTCAGGAGTTAAATATATGTACTGTAAAAAATATTAACATATTTGTCAAAAAATGAGTATGTACAGTAATTAATATGAATTTGCTACCCTGTACAGTATGAGGAGCATTAGAAAATACTGTAACACCATAAACCTCTGAAACAGATGGATGACCAATTATAGAACTTGTTAAACTAAAATAAATTCAATAACATTAACAGTTGGTTGACAAACTACAAAACTTCTTACCAGATTTCTGACCAATTATAGAGTTGACTGGCATATACTTATGCTGACAACTAACAAACAACACCACTTGTTGGTATTGTAGTTAAGTTTTACGACATACAGCTGATCAGTTATAAACTTGCTGAAGAGTACTGGAGTATAATGATTTACTAATGACAGGAGCTGCAAAGTAAAATTAGTGTAAATGGCTGACTAATCAAATTGTTAAGGAGTAGTGTAAATGGTTGAAAAATTAAAACTAGGTTGAGTACAAGTCTAGGTGCTAATAAGGAAAAAAATATTGACGATAATATATATGGCTGTCCATTAACAAATATATTAATGACAATAACAAACATACACATGATCAAATCGTATTTTTTTCATTTGTTAGTGACCAGTAAGAGAACTTGGTGAGCACTAAGCACAAATGCTCCAGCATTTGGCTACCCAACCAATGACTTTGTTGGCATTTGAGTATGTATATCTGTAAAAATTCTAGATCAATTAAATTTTAATGTCATGACAAAAG
Organism: Homarus americanus; assembly: GCF_018991925.1. NCBI lineage: Eukaryota > Metazoa > Arthropoda > Malacostraca > Decapoda > Nephropidae > Homarus > Homarus americanus. Next base: position 1,446,860 of record NW_024740094.1, read on the forward strand.
GCACATTGTGTGTGTGTGTTTTTTTTTTTGTATGAGCATGTATTGTATGTGTCTTAAAAAATGCCATTATTGTATATAAAATTCATAAAACTTATAATTTTATGGTATCCATGATAAATGAAACAATAAGTGTACAGTATACTCAATAAATGCCTAACAGCAAAGACTCATACACAAAATTCTTGAAAAATTGGCACTTAATTACCATAGTTTTGAATTAATAAGTTTTACTTGTTTGTGAATACTTATGTGAAATTTCATTATATACAGGTTGAACCTTGATTTAATGGCATCGATGGGACCTGGACTGTGCCATTAAATTGAAGTTTGGGGTTGAGGGTGTGTTGCTGATGAAACCGTTGCAGCAAGCACTTGTCTAAATCTTCGTGTTTCCTTGATTTCATGTGCATATGCTTTCCCATTCCTTTTTGGTGTCACTGTCCACTTAGTACTTAAGAAGTTTACCTTTCTGCTTTTTTAAATCATAAATTGTTGAGGAACCGACACCATAGATTTCATGAAGTTGACAACAGACACTCCAGTCTAGTTTCTGTAATATTTCAACTTTCTGCGCAATGTTCAGGGAAACTTTTTTGGGGTCATTAGCAACTCTGATAGGGTTTTCAGGTCACTTAGAGGCCATAATTGATGCAAAGAAAGTCAAAATTTAAAGCAATCATACGAGCACAGCATGGGCTGGACTTCAGTGCCAAAACAAATCGACTGCAGTGTTGCGGGAGCGTTGCAGCAGGTAGAGGAACTAGTGGAAATTACAGGCAGGCCTTTCAAGTTCACGATCTCTAAATTTTGTCGTTAAATGTGAGTTGCCGGTAAATCCAGTGCCTTCAAATCAAGGTTCAACCTGTATATATTTTCTTTAAATTTTAAGGTTTCATCTTGGTATCTCTACACAAATTCATTTTTACATTTCCTTTATTACAGACACTGTTACCACAGTAAAATCTGTTTGGAAATGATATAAATAAGCTAATTTGCATATACAGTACAGTACTATTTGTTGTGTAAATATTCTTCTTTCTGAGGGTGGACCTTACACATTGTTATTTAAGATATGTTCACAAATTAAAGAAAATGTAGTCAGACAGACACAGTAACTTTCTGAACACTGACATGATATTGAAATGAGTTGAAATTTTATTTCAACATCAATTCGGTGTTGAAATAACATTAAGTACTGTACAGGTATCCCTCAATATATGAATATTCACCAATACAAAAGATGGCCCTTACTCAACCCGCCCCTCCTCGCCATATTTATATTTTATTATTATTTTTTTAATGTGTTGGTTATTCATGAACTATTTTATTTATTTTTTTAGTTATAATATTGGGGTTATCTTGTAGCTAGGCATAGGTTTGTGTTGTTGTTTGTGAACTTTTACTTTTATACCTTTCATCACTGATCGGCTCATTAGCTGCTTGGGTGGTTGGTCACGTCTCTGTTACGCACTGTTGGCAAGTACAGTACTGGGCACTGATTCCTGAATGTAACTGAATCTGCTAAAGTGTTGGTCACGTCTGGTCTTGAAAGAGCTCACACTCAGTGCCGTCACACACACTCTGGCAGATTGTTCCAAGAGTTCACAATTCTCACTCCGAAAAAGTTTTCCCTCACGGTTTTCTGGACTTGTGGCTTCTCCAACCTTGAGCTGTGACCCCTTGTGGGGCGGGTGTCCACCAGCTGCAGGTATGGATAGATACTCGACTGAGAAGTGCCCTTTGAGATGTTTATACATCTCAGTTAGGTTACCCCTTGTCCATATGCAGTATAAGCTAGGCAGTTGCAGGTGCTCTAATCTCTCTGGATAACTGAGGTGACATAGTGAAGGCACCAGTCTGGTGGCTCTCCCTTTTGCATTTAAAAAATAATAATAATAATATTGGGGTTTTCTTGTCACTGGGGAACTGAACCCTATTTTCTCCATGCGTTATGTTATTCGTTATAATGTATGAATATTCATTTAACAAATGGTTTTCAAGGAGCCTTACCCATTTGTATAGTGAGGGATACTTTCATCTGTATATGATGAAATTTGTTTCTGAAATAAGATTTTTTTTTATATGCATATTAGTCTTATTTCTCAGATATCAGTGCCTGGATAAGAATGACAGTCTTTAGAAACTAATCCAATTAAAATCCATTTTCTTAAAGAGAATAGCATTTCCGTGATTTGGCTATTACCATATACAGTACAGTACTGTATATTTATCACATCTTATTTAAAAGGACATTGCAGTACAGTATACCTGTATACATATGATCTGTGTGTGTGTGTGTAAAGACATACATCGATAATACACCCCCCTCCCCCCCACTGAGTCACTAAGATAAGCCTAACAAAGTAACATACTAAAAAGATCTACACTTTCAACAATATTCACTATAAAAATACCATTGTCTTAGAACTTGAGCTGCTTCAAGCTTTCTAAACGAAGATATAAAAATTAATAACAGTTATGATGATAGTTTGATAACCGTGATCCATATAATAAAGTAACTATAATGAAGAGAAGGCTGCCAGAGGTCATGTCTCGCCAACACAGTAGCCCGTGAGTTATTCATCCTCAAGTAAGACCCAGTCTATACCTTCTGCCTTATTCATCTTAAGCTACTTTAGAAAATGAGCTCATGGTTAAAAGCAGTAAAAATTTATTTGCAATTTTTAATTTCTTGAATACAAGGTTACCATGTACTGTGAAGGTCGACAATTTCATATTAAAGAATTGTACATTATTTTCTAGTTTGAAACGATGTACAGTACAGTAATCCCAAATCAGTCACAGTTGAGGACTCATTTTGAAAACTGTGTCCTCACTGTAAATGATTACAAACTACACCAAATGGTTTTGTTTCTGATGTCTGCCAGTAATCTGCCACAAATAGTTGTTATTAATTTCTAAGAGGCATTGTTATCAGTATCATAGCCAGAGATGTCTATGCTGCTAATATTTTTGTCAATATATCTATAAATATAATTTCTTTGTTCTATATCTTTGAACAATGTCTTTGCTAGTAATGATTCTGCCAGGATTGTCTTTGCTCTTCCCCCCCAAAAAAAATTATTCCTGTCAACAATGTATCAATATTTTATTAAATTGAGAATGTTGTGGTAGAATCATTCTTTTCCATTTTATTTGATGTTAAACCAAAAGAATAAAATTATATTTTACTTTAGGCAAGAAGTTGTTAGCATTATAATTATGAGCTAAATGGGAACATAATTTATTGATATCTGTGAGTCTAGATGTTTCTATCATATACAGTACTCGTATAACATAACTTTTCCTAGCTGATGAAAGGACTCTGGATGATTGAATGTGCTGGGGGAACTCTGATGATGAGAAATATATATGACAGCTGATTCTGTCAACTTATATTAGCATACAGAAACACCAAGTAGACATAATGGTGTTTATAACTTATGGTCAGACTTACACCTAAGGACATATAATCACATTCAAGTGATATTTAAAATCTACCTATGTAGCTTACTACCTGAGGCCTTTATTAAGTGACACACACACAAAACTACAGGTGTTTCCCAGTGTCTTAGTGGTAATGTACAACATTCATTATAATGAGGATACTTTTGTGCCTATTACTAAGAGTTATGGATGGTGAAAAGCATTTGGAACTTGACAATGCAGTGCCTTCAAGCAATAGAAAAAACCTTTTGTGTATTCATAGATATCGCAAAATTCCTCTACTGGATATTTAGGAGTCAAAACTCTGTGCTCAGGGTAAACACATGACTGTCTTCATTTTTGTAGTTTGTAAGAACCAGCACTTGTAGTACAGTAGGACTATTGTGCTTTCTGAAGCATTTACACACGAACATTTTAGTGTTAAATATTATAGATGAAAGATATGATTTTAGTTGTTTAGTTTCTAATGGCTGTGTTTAGGACAACACTAATAACTACAGATATTTCACTAATAAGATGGAATAAAAGGAAGAAAGTGCAAAAGCAGGTGTTTTGGTTCAGATCAGGGAAGATATTACAGTGATGACCAGTAATGTGTACCTATCTCAAACAAAAACTTGATTATACACCAAGAAATGAAAATCTGTTTCATGTTTAATTCTTTAAGGACCTTGTATAATGGAAAACACTTGTAGTTAAGTGCAATTCACATTGTCTAGGCATCACAACATACTCGTATTTAATACATCACATTGTATCCAACTACAATCACCCTGGGAAATTCAGACACTCATTTAATTCGGACATGGGCAGGAGTGTCGCCCAGACGCTATGCCCACATAATGGTGGTACCAAACTGCTCCTGTCAAGAAGCTCAGAATGTCCACCATGAATCACATTAAGTAAATATTTTCAACAAGAGGCTAGTATGAAAATTGGCAACTATGCAACACTGGAATGAGTTCTAACCTCTCTGGTGCACAAATATCAACTGTTAAAAGTAATTTTAAATTTATAACAAAATATTAACAAAGCCCTCCCAGGGATGCATCTGCTGGTTTCATGAATTTACATGATATCTATACAGTATACTGTATATCACCTCATTAATATTTGATGTCATATTTTCTTGATCATATGTAATTCATTTGATATAACAAGTATTTGTATACAGTATTAGTTCAATAATTTTATATTATCTGAATCCCAGTGCATGTGTTAGTTTTACTGGTACTCATTGTATAGTACTTGGGATGGGTTGTTTCCAACACTTTTAATACCCTGAGCACTTGGGTACACATTTTAACCACTGTCTTAAGTGGACCATATTTTAATAGAATTAGATCATATTGATTTAGACACTGCTTTGACATTCAGAATACTTGGGGTTTTCTTAAAAAATATGAAGGATTTAACACTAAAAATAATTGTTTAGTTTCTTAGACGTTAATCTGATACCCCGAATCTCTAGGTCTTGCTCCTTTGTAATACTTCTGTATGTGATGTGACTTTGAAGATGGTCCAGCCCTCCTTTTATTTCCACGGTCACACTCGGTCTCACTGTACTGGACCCTCGAGTCTGAAAATCCAACAGAGGGGGGCGGAGGAGGTGGCCTACAGGCAGCGAGGCGATCAGTTGGAGGGAGCCGTTCACTTGGAGGATGACTGTGAACAAATGGAAAAGAGAGTCAGTCAGGCAGTGAAGAAAACTGCAAAACCTTGTCAAGACTTGTAAGGAAGATTTTTGTTATAGTACCTATTCTTTGCTCATAGTTTATGCAGCAATGAATGTGAAGTGCACAGGGAGGTGAGGTGTTAGGATGTTATCTTGAAGCAGATGGGTTAATTCCTTCCTAACAAAATGCATTACAATTAAAGTACTATTTTATACCATAAAATAAGCAAGTAGTTCATTCTTTGGAAAAGTACCGTAATTACAGTATATAACAGACAAACTTACCTTGCATTATTATTTTTAAATACAGTAGAATCTCAATATTTTGCTCTTTTATAAATTTAGGATATGGGAAAATGTGTGTCACATTTTAATGTAATCTAATGTACTGTATATATATAATTTCCATCACTTCAGTTTACTAGCCATTCTAGCAGTCAGTCTGTTCTTTGTTATGATCTTCATTGTTCAGTGTTAGTATGGGAGGAAACCAGAGTACTCAGAAAAAACCTGCCATGTTCGGTAGGGTTAAACTGGATGACACCCTTCTCGTATCTGTCCTGGAGATTTGAACCAGTAACTGTAGTGGCGAGAGACAAGTGAGCTACCAATTTTGTGTGTACTTTTCATAATTTCGACCACAGTTATTTTTTAAAACATCAGATTTTTGCTCACATTTCAGTCTCAAAGATGTTTAAAATACTGAGGTTGTAGTGTATTGGTATGAGACGCTAATGTGGTATAGAAGTTTCTTTCTAAGGTTGAAGCAAAAGATATATGGTAATCATGCCACTAAAGATACTTCATTAAAAACTTGGCACAGATTCATGAAGTCATAGACATGTTGGTACTGTTTAAATAGTTGACACTTTTAATGGGAATGTACAGTTGCAGTCAAAACTAATCATCCACTCCACCACCTAACTCCTGCACCTATGGGTCATTTCTGCACATTAAGTCAACATAGGGTGGAGAGGGAGTTTTGGATTTGGGGAGGGCAGCGTTTGTGTGTGAGGGGCTTTAGTATGTGATGCAAATTGCATATCAGAGGGAGGGGATTGAAGAATGCTACGAAAATCATGAAGGAAGGAGGAAGGGAAGGATATTTTTTTTTCTCCATTATATTATCTTCGGTTTACATGCTTGAAAGAGTAATGGAAGAAGACCCTTATTTTATTATTATTATAATGTGCCATCCATTTCATTATTTATAATTCTTTCAGGTTGTTGTTGTTCGGGTTTTAAACAACGGTAATTAGATACTGTACCTGTACAGTAATTATAATAACGTTGACATGAAGAGAAATATTGAATATGAGGGTGGAAATCAGAGTTATTTTTAATATTTACTAACAGGTCATAACAGAATCTCAATAGCCTGTCCAATGTCCTTCTTGCCTGTCAGTCGTGGTTTCTCCGGTCTAAAATTATATAATTTATATGACTTAAGTGTTCAAATATGTTTTGTTTCCATAACACTTCCCAAATTAGTCATTTCAATATGTAAAATGCCATCAAACCATCAAAAATACTCACCGTGACTGGTTTCCCAAGTTCCCAGACTCCTCCCAGTGGGTTAACCAATGTCTCACAGTGACCCAAACCTCCCTTGCAATTTCCAACATGTTGTAGCCAGCTGTGTGCAAACCAATAATTTGTCCATCCTGGGCTGTGTGTGGAGCAGAGTAGTCAAACACCATTGCCACCTCATCACCTCGCATTGATTTTCACAGCTTTAATAAACACATTACTGGTTGGACAAGTCTCCAACATTTTTTTTTTTTATCAATTAATAGTGATTTTTTCAAACGGTAAAGATGACAGGTGGAAGTGATCAAGTAGCAACCTATACTATTTCCAAGCTAACCTGGCCCATAAGCCACGTCCCTCATCTATGGCTACAAATAGCTGATTAGTTCATAGAAAATGTTCGTGTAGCCATCCATTTACAGTATTCAAACTAAATGTGTTCACAATTGGTAAGCAGACCTGTTCTCTAAAATAATGTTAAATATCAGGAGTATTAAAATGCAAATGATTTCAAGACATTAGCACTTCAGGCAGGATGTTAGAAAATTTTATATATTTTATCATAAAAGGTCGAAGTCAAAGATGTAATTCACTTTCAAATTAAGTCTTTTCATTATTTCTTTGTTTTGTTCCAAACAGAAACAAATGCTACCAAACATATATATGTGTGTGTCAGGTAAAATGCTCAGGGAACAGCCACTGGACTCTGCAAGAATTTCACTGATATCAACAGATATTAAGCTGTGGTACTTGACCAGCAAAACCATTTCTCACACCCACGAGCAGATTATTAAATACCTTTTCCACCAACTTGGCATCTCCCCATCTTAAATGCTGCATTGTGACAAGATTTAAGGAATAATACAGTATATGCTACAAAGTATTAAGAAGCGATGCACAGTAGGGGTTTAACATTTTCATCATCCGTCATCAAATATAAAAAAAATTGGTGCTAATGAATGAAAATCTCGGCCAATGATGGACGAGGTATAGTTAATTTGTGTGCCATTGTATTCTAATGAGAGCCATACTGTACTGGCAGTACAAGTCAAGTGTCCAGCTGATCTTTCACTGTCACTTGATCACCCCGTCGATGTGGCAGTTACCCTGAGCGTTTTACCTTCCCCCGAACTGACTGCGCATATTTATATCCGGTTTTGTCAGTTATATGAATGATTTGAGATATATCCAGCTGTACAAACTGTACAGTAGTTCATTACCTATAGTGCTATATGTTTGGTATCATTTGTTTCCGTCTGTTTTATGTTTGGTACAAAATAATGAAAATACTTCAATCAAAAGCAAATTTCATCTTTGACTTTGACCTTTCATGATAAATATTAAAAATTTAATAACATCCTCTCTGATGTGCTAATGCCTTGAAATCATTTGCATTTTGATAGTCCAGATATTTAACATTATTTTAGAGAACACTGTAACAGGTCTGCTTACCAATTGTGAACACATTTAGTTTGAATAAATTATCAGGCCACGAACATCTTCTATGAACTAATCAGCTATTTTTATAGTAGAGGGGTGTGACTTACGGGCTAGGTTAGCTTGGAAATACAGTACTATAGTTTACTGTTACTGGTGGTGAGCATGGCTAAACATAAAGCCACATCCCCTCCGCTCTTATGTTGTCCTGAGGTTTTCCACCGTGGAAGCCAGATGCCTTATCAACCTTAATGACACATTACCTACCAAAACCTCACTCCCATTCCTTCCCATAATCTCAAGTAAAGGCATAGATAACAGAAAGTGAAGTCCATACATCTCCCTGGTTGGTTGGTTGTTTGGGCTTTAGGCCTATAAACTGCCAGAGTAATTAAGGCTGTCAACATCAAGCTATATTCACCATCCTTAACACCTTCTTGTGTTAAGGATAATTGTAAGACCACACTCTCACTATATATGTGGCTCTGGACTTCACCTCCTACCTAACCTGGGTCCACCACCCCAAGCTGTCTCATCCTCTTACAGATGTTTAAATTGTGATTGGGGCAAATAACGGAAATGTACCTTTTTTTTCTTCCAGGTGTCCCTCATAATTTGGAAGGGCTAGAGTCCCTATTATTTCAAATTATGGAGGTTTTTACTGTCGTTATAATAGTCTGTGGTTCAATATGTAATGATGTATCTGCATGATGGTGATTTTTTTTTACCTGATTTTGTTATAATTGTCAATCCTTATGCTTTCCTTGGTAAATTTCTGCAACATAGTAGAACTTAAGATTTTTTATTCAAGCATACCGAGATACAGTACAGTATAATAAAATAGAACTACAGTACATGTCACAACTACATACAGTACTGTATATTATGTTTTCTCTGTTCCTTTAAGACCACAAAGGTTTTAAAGG